>NW_017147019.1:555345-563952 GCF_001652005.2 Ceratina calcarata
TGTCTGATCCGTGGATTTCATGCATTTATACCAAATGTGCGCAATATAACGTAAAGATTGCATGTAAATATCAAAAAACCTGAGTTCACATAGCAATATCTAAAAATTTATAAGAAAAGATGTCCTGAAGCGTTAACTGATTTATATCAACGTTTAGTATGAAATACTGAATCCTGGAAATACGAAATTTGTAGCACACGTTCCTCGTATGATATAGGCACCTACGGAGAAAGGATCTATCAGAATCCCAGCTCCGGGGTGAAACGCATTTCTACGAATATTCGTGCGTCTGTTTAGATGATATGTACAAGAAATTGTTTTTAACTGATAAACATTTTTTTTAATTTACGTCTTTCAAGAAAATATCGTCAAACTTTCCGTACACGTTTCTCCATTTTTGCTGGAGGCTTAACGTCGGAGCAATTAACGTCTCGAGTCGTGTTAGTGTCTTAATTGGTTTGCTCTTAGTCCCCTCATTTTCGATACGATTTATCCACTCTAAGGTTTTCCTGCACCTCCTAATCAGAGGATCAAATTCCATGAAGGACTATTTAAAAGCTCTTTGTCTCTAGAAGACAATTTTTTCGTTTCACATGAATAATTCATTAGCTATAAATTCCTGGCACGGTTTCAAGTGCTCCGAACTTCCCCGCATTGGCTTCCTTCAAATGCCTCAGGCGTGCTAATAAACATTTCGTGATACGCAAAAATATAAATTTAAAATGTTTCACATGAACGAACGAAAATGGAAATTATAATTTGAAAGTAGGTGTTCTAATAATTTTCATACGCAATCATATATACAGAATACACTTTGCCCAGCGTAATTAAAAATGAAATTAGCACGGCACAAACTGTGATACGAAATATAAAACGTATGAAGTATATNAGGAAATGCGTTTTTCTGAGGTACATACACTTTTGGGATTAACTGTATAGCCAATACATCCTTAAAGTGGATATCCTGAAATATGATTGATGGTCTTGAGGTACGGGGAAAGAAGGGAACAAATGCGAACGATCGTTAAAATCTTATCCGGAAGAATTTAAATCCTCGTGGAACAACCGCGGGTTCGCCTCCGCTTTTATTGGACGGGCATAGGTAACTGTGCTTCGGGGCGTGATAAAATTAGACGCGCGCGGTTATTTTTTACCCCGACTGTTGCTGTATTCCCATGCATTAAAAAACACGAGGTGATAAACAGGAAGTTTGTACGGCGAAGGGTTAATCGTTCATTTTTATCGTCTATTTCCAGCGCAATTATCGTCGCGATTTTATCTCGAGGCAGCGTGCAAAAATACTGCCCTGCTGTATTTTTACAGCTGCCCTTTGTTCCTTCGTCAAGGAAGAAAAGGAACTGCGCTCTTTTAAATTTCTACTGGGCATACTCGCTGAAGTTTACTACATTATTCACGTAGTCAAGCATTCCTGCCCTACGACGTGCAGAATCAAACGGTTTATGTGCCCCGTCATTCAATTTACGTGAAAGTTCACCTGTGTATGGTTTAATATCAAAATACAATTTGTATCCCTTTCGTGATAGCTTTAGCAAGAGCCATACGAGCGTATCGAGCTATTCTTGAACTTATCTCTCTGACAGAAACGCGTGGCTTATTTTATGCGTCGTTTCAAATATTCAACGAGACTGTGAAGAAATATTTGTTCCCGTGATGTTGCATAAACACGGCATATTTACCTGAACCTAGCCCATTTTTATTATTCAAAATATCCACTTCGAAGCGTAAGACATTCTTGGAAGCATCGTAAATTCGTGCGAAAAATGATTAACCCATTTTTTTGCATCATACTCTGCTATCTATAAGCGTTATAATATTTCATGTAAAAATTGTTGCGATGCTTCGTCAAATATTTGACGCAATGTTTGATACAATAATTTACATACCACTTGTTACAATACATTGTTTGATGTAATCATGCAAATGATTAACTCTGGATAACAAGGAAATGTTTTTAAAATATTAAACTTGACGGCATTAAATAGCAATTCAATTTCCTGTTTTATTTTCGAATTTCCTCTTTACACCCACGGACGATATGCAGCTTGCCCAGTTAATTCGTATTTAAGAACGCGAGGTTTCCGCGTTTAGAAATAGGAACTCTTGTGTTATTACGTCGAGCCAGTTAATTTCATGGAGACCGGAATTTATGAGAGACTCCGTTGAAATTAGTGTTTTCTGTATAATTGCTATTTTTCCCCAAGCGCCGCGTTCCCAACAGTAACTCACTTACGATTCTCTACATTCTACCATGGATAGCTCTTTTATGATAAACAATGCGAATTCTTTTTTCTATAGTGCTCGGCATTCAGACGAGAATGGAATAGATCACCTGAGCCTCAGGTTTACACCTGTGTAACGTGAACTTTCACCTTTAATGAAAGCAATAGGGAAACGAGAGGAGCCGCGTATTTTTCTTCAATCGCTTTTATTTCCCCGGGTCGGAATAACAAATAGCGATAAAAAAGATAAAACTAGACGTATACGGCGATTTTGGAATAAAAAGAAGTTAACGTTTTTAATCCGAGAAATTCTAAATCGAAATTCCAAGTTATTGAATGTGAACTATGCTCAAAGTTAGACGAATCTGAGAATGGGTCACTGTCGACTTTGTCGTAGTGTGATTAAATTCCACGAAACTAGTCCCGAATGCGTTCGTAATTCCTAAGGACCTACATAGTTACGTAATTTAATAATCGAGCTAGCATCAGCGGATGTGGATTTTGAATCAATAACAAATCTGGAGTTATCAGTGTTGTACGCATAAGTTATAGAAAACTGATTTCATAGAAGAGTAAATCTTTTGCTGAACAAGTTTTCTTGGAATTAAATTTCAACTTCAATCAAAACGATAAAGACCAGCAAGATATTTGTCAGGAAAATGAGCTTCGAAATTAAATTCCATCCGACTCGAACGGGCAATCAATTTACAAGCTGTATTAATGAACTTCTTAAGGGAATCGACTCGTGATCCTCTTCGACGAGTCACCTACTTATTTTCTTTACAAATTGTATCTGATTCAAGGACATCCCTTTTTAATTGCTTTCCACTATAAGAAAAGAGACATATTACGTTTGTTACATTATTTTTTTAAGCTGATAGATACACGATCAGTTATTAACAAATACTAGCTGCAATAATAACTTGTGTAGTGATTTCATGAAAACGTGCTTTCTATAAATTGATTGCACTGTGTACTCGAAGACAATACCATCAGTAGTGTCTTCTTTTTATTCCCTTAAATTGCCTCTTTCATACTCAGCTGTACTAACTTAACTAAAGAGAAGTGTTTTGTCGTCTAATGCCATCGAATTCCCTTTGTTCGACAGACAATATGTTTTATTTAAGCTCTAGAGATGTTTGAACAATTCCTGGTAGATAAACCACTTATTGACCAATGGATAGAATGTCACGGAAAACTAGGACCCTTTTTAAACCTGTGTTCGCTGTCCAGCGCTGTTTGGATTATAAACCTGGCGTTTAAACGCGCTACCGTTTGTTTATTGTTCATTTCACTCCTCACTGCAATTCTATGAAGCTAGCAAACAAGACCGACGAACATCAACATCCACTTTAGAAATACCTGATTGAATAATTATTAAACTAACATAAGTATACTGATTTTTATTATGCAAAATGATGTCAAAGTTGAAACATAAATCGATATTTATTTTCCCTTTCAAAAACGATGTGTAGTTGTGTATGTAATATTTTTACACCTCGCATGCAATTTTCATACTTTTTCAAAACGTATATCAAGATATTGTGAACGTATATTGTGATGGTGATCTACTGTAACAATTTTAACGAGCATCTAACCGACACGTACAATATTTCTTGGATAAGAAGTCATCCTCCGACCTATTTTCAATGCATTCCTCTGATCGCTGTGAAACAAATCACTATTGACCTCTCCAGATCTCTTCCACTTCGCTCTTCGATGCAAATGCCATTTGGGATCTGTATTCAAAAATTCCAAGATGTCCCGGGTGAAAGATTGGATGTGCGAACCTGCCGAGGTTTCCACTCAGTTTTTTTCGATTCGAAGAAATGTTAACCAGTGTCGCATGAATAATTTTCTTCGATTATAGAATTTCTAAGTAACCACGTATATTAATTTTATCTAAAGTTTCGTTCCCCGACGGAGAACGTTTGAAATTCTGGTCGCGAAGAGCTTAAACACGCTCGAACTGCGTGAGGAACATCGTGGAAATATTTGTTTCACAATAGAGAAGATGGGTTGTAGCGTTCGCCCCTGGGTTTTGTACGTACAGTCAATATATAACGAATGCGAGTGTGTTCGGTATTAAAGAGGAGAGGATACTTTTCCCTCCGTTGAATTCATCCTTCGGCTTTTTCTTACCGAAGAAAATGGAATCCTCGTGTAACGGAACCCAATTTTTTCTTCTGTTTTTTTTGTCGGGGTGGAAAAGAAGGCAATCTGTCTGCGGTCAGCATCTATTCCCCTTTTGAGATGGAAGGATTCTAATCGATCGCAAGCTAAGCTTTCTACTTCCATACCTCAGCAGGGTTTATTGTTAACGACGATCGTCAAATAAATACGAAGAATTATTTTAATTATATGGCATATTAAATCGAGTAATTCGGAGAAATATTGCGAGTGATCACATTTAATGGAATAACTGTAAAACGACTTTTTGCATTGACGTTGCACGTGTAATCTAGTTCTACTATTCTCGATACGGGGAAAAGTTGAAAAGAGTTCTCTCAGAATAATTTATTCAGTACTCAACGAATTACGAAGAATTTATTTTGTGGAAGCTTTCTGCGAAGGATTTCGCATCGGATTTAGTCCAAAGGGTTTTTAAAAAGCGTTTCTGCTCATTTTTATAATTATTATTTTATTTAAATTCAATAATTAGAGGATGCTAAAAATACCGACAAGGGAATTTTTTTAAAGAACTCCTTAATTCTCTGATATAGACGATAACTCGAGTATTTAATTTAAATACGTATTCAGGGAAGATGAGCTCGGTTCTATGTTAGTGGCTCATGTTTGCCGTAATTTTCTCGATCAATATATAAAGTCGAAGGAAGCTATGATCGGAATAGCAACGTTTCACAACGATAAGAACTTTGGATCAGGTCAGGATGATACCTAGACACGTTTAGCAATTTCTTGCGTTTGCTGTAACATTAAACTTCAGATTTGTCGTTACGTTTCATTAATCAATAGGGTCAAGCTTTCGGTACGCAGCTTCTTGTTTTCGGGCTAAATTCTAGCCGTAACACGATGCATCAGGTCTGAGAATTTTGAACAATAACTATATAGTCCCTCGAATTACTGCGATTTTGTTTCACCACGAAATGCAATAATAATTCATTGGAGACATGAAATATAATTTATACTGTAATTCATTTCTGGAAATGATTGAATGCGAAATTCTGCGCATTGGAACGAAATGGCATATGTCAATATTTGCCTCTGTGCGATTAAGATTAGTATTCACAGTGCATGTGCATCGGGAACTACGAACTATGCGATGTGTATCATCATACGAAAACATCAATGGTCATGGCTGATCTGGCAACCTAATAATTCCATCGGCAATCTCGTATCTCTTGTCGGACGGTGCATTACTACGTCATCTAAACAGTAATAATCTCTACCACCGGGACACAATAACATTTTATGTTTCAAACAGACTATTTGTAGTATTGTACGAACATGAAGAGGACTATGAGTACCACGTTGCATTTGATCGAACGAACAAACGGTCGTTCGCCCCTCATTTTGAAACATTTATGTCCCTTCTAAACTGTAACTGTCCCGTTAAATGTAATAAAATCTACATAAATGATCAGTGATCACTGATCATTGCCAATTGTAAATTCTACTGCAATTTCAATCCAGAGCTTCTTGAAATAATGATTATGTTATAACATTCATGAAAGGAATATGTAATATTTTTGGAACAGAAAGAGACTTGTAAGAAGTTGGCGAGACAATTGAATGGATGAATCGAAGGTGACATGCGGTGTCGACGCTCTCATGGTTCAGTTATTCTATTGTAGAAGAAGGAATGTAATAACCTACACTGTGCTCGTTTTGAACCCAGCTTAATTTAAAACAATTTCCATGAAACATTCAAATTGAATTAAGCAATCTTGTAACATCGCTTTGGCACCGTCTGATCAATAATGGACTACACTACTGCGAGCGCTGTCATAATTATTATCAAGAGCTCAATATTTCCAGCTACTCCTTTAATTTTTCCAATTAAAGCTTACTCATATTTTTGTAGCAAACCTGTTTCTGCATATTTTATTGTTTATTCTTAGAGAAAAATTGTCTTGTCAAGAATAAGAATTTTAATATGACAATGTTCTGGAAGTCAGTTTCAGATGAAATATTATTAATTTCGTTGATCTGGCATATGCTTTTATATTAGAGTGAATATGCTCGACTGGTTTGTACATCGAGCTTGTAATTGCAACCTTGTACGGTACAATGAATACACCTGCGTTCTTGTGAAGAGCACCAACCGGAAAGTTGGTTCATTTCTCTTGTGTATTACGTTAACCCTTTCTGTGCATGAATTATGTGATGATTACGTGACCAGAGGGTGATGCGAGAACACGCGCATGCGACTGAATGATGGATAAGAGATTGTTCCGAAAAAAAGAAAAAACCAAACTAGGAACCCGCCAGCGTAAAATAATTAGAAATGAGTGATGAACGTGGAAAAAAAATGACGAGGGAAATTGAAAAGAAAATAGTGTACTAATAATTAGACTCAGGATATTATGCATTCATGCAAGATGTAAAGAATGCATATAACATATCAAAATAATATATATATATATAAAAAATATATGTATATAAAAATTATATATATACATTTCTATTTCTACCCTGGTCACATTTTTTAAATAGATAACATAAATGCTTTATTCGCATAAAACTGTCTAGTAATAATAGATTTCGACTCGTTTCAGCCAAGACAATATCTTATATCTTGATCTACTTTTAAAACTTGGAACAAGCTTCTAAACCTTCGGGACAATGAGAATTATGATTGTTACCATTAATAATTCTGAAGTTTCAATTCCAGCCTTATTGTTTCCACGATTTCTGGTTTTGTGTACGATTAAATTCAAGTACCTCCGGCGAAACAGCGGCTACTTTTAATATGAAACTTTTCACAGCCCATCACGAAATCGCATCTCCCGACGTCTCCTCATTTTACTCGCTGAATATCACTTTGTTCTATGACCCTCATCCTTCTTTGTAACGTCCCCTTGCTGTTATACATGTTTCGCAATTTTCATACTCTAGTCGAGCACGTGCAACATCGAATTTCTTGTTGCTCGTAAATCTAACGTTGTTATTGTGTGTTAATTTATCGATTAAATTACGAACACGTTTATGGAAGTTATTGAATCATTATTTAACTTTGAGCAATAGCGCCATGCACGAGAGACGTCTTTGACGTCCAGTTTCGTGGGTTCGGTTAGCGGAACTAATTAAGCGGCAGGGGGATTAGTAGCTCCTTTATAATCGTTAAGAGGTATTTCTGCGTAATTCTATAGGGTATTAAGAGAATTTTATCAGAAAAAAGAAGATTCACGGCCTGGTTAATTTATTTAAAGGCGAGGGTAGGTGCCGATACGAAAGATCATTGAGGGAGACGCACATTTTTCAAGATCTTTTGTTTCCTAAATAGGTCACTGGCGTCTACCAACGCCGCTCGATTTCCCTCGCGCAGAAGAAATATTGCATTCCGCATCTTTTAAAAATGAGGTCGAACACGAGCGTGCAAAATGTAAAGGATACGGGTCTCTTAGTTCTCGCCTTATCTTACAGATCTGTAATACCATACTGCAATTTTTGTGGATAATGAACCTCGCGCGCGATATTTCAGTTATGAACGAGATAAGGTTTAATTACCTTTGTGATAAGAGTTATCCATAATATCGTGGAAGAATGTTTGGCGTATTGATGGGATAAGATTGACCGAAAAGATTTAGGTAATACGGATTACTGGGGGATTCGTAGCATAAAATTTTGTGTCGATGCGCGTGACATTTATAAAGAAAACGAGCGTGTTTTGAAACCGCTTCAAAGAATAACAAAAATGAATATTTGTCCGTTACGCTATTCCTATTCACATAAGCCGCGACAGGGGAGAACAATTGTTTACTCTATTCTCGAATAAAATAAAAGTCAACGAGTTCGCAGCTAGAGTTGGTATGTTTCGTATTTTATCGAACAATAGTCGAACACGCTTCCAACTCAATTTTGCGAAGTGGAACATTATTTAGGAGGTGAAATGCAAATAAGAGGCCAATCAAAATTCGTAGTCACGGAACTGGTTATTAGCGTGTTTCAAGGTACTCTAGAGATAGTAAATAATTCTCTTTCGAGAGTTACGAACTCGTCGAGGAACCGGGTAATTCTCGAATATCTGTCTTATATTATGGATTACTGCGTGAAAATTGTTAGGAGCTGATTAAAAGTTTTGTTTCTCTGAGAGCATGAATAACTGCAAAGTGCAAATGTTGCACATCTCACTTTTAGAAATGTCGATTAGTTTAAATAGAAATTGTATGAAATTATGAATTTT
>NW_017147019.1:564529-593224 GCF_001652005.2 Ceratina calcarata
GCGAAATTTGAAAAACTAATAAAGAATAAGTATTGTGCGAGAACACACATCATACATGCATATTTATAAATCATTATTCTTGGAGTGTAAAATACTTCTAAATTATGTTAAATATTGGCGCCGTAGATGTCACTAGCCTTCAATATAACGAGAATGCACTGTCAGTTATTTACAAGTATAATTATTCGTTCAATATGAATGGTTGCCATTAATACGAACGTAAATCGAAACAAATATAGGTTCCTAATAATTTTTATTTGCGGTTTTCGATATAAAATGATTCGTTCGTTGTCAACACAACCTTAATATACTCTGCCATCGTGTCATTATAATCATAATTTATATAACTCAAATTAATGATATATTACCTTCTCCTTCAATAACTTTCGAAATTAATAGAAACTATTTATCATACAAATGACCACTGATAAATCAACTATTAATAGACACGTAAAGTTTCTTAAAATCTGAACTAGTTTACATATGAAATCTTTGTAACTTTAAAAATACAACTACATACCTTCTTGATGTAATACTTCTTAAACATACTTTGAGGAATAGAAGAATAAACACATGTAAGTAGCCGTCCAAACTAAAACTAATAAAAATCACAAACAGATGGAAATTAAATGCGACTACTTCGACTCGTTTCAACGTGCAGACTATTACATACTCCATTCCAAATCGAATGTGTCCCCACCATCAGCGAGATCGAAAATCGAAACTATTGATCGAGTATCGAAACGATAGATCGCACTTCTTCCGCGCCATATTGACGTAACAGTTCGGTCAGTTCCAGTTTGAACGACACTTTGTGTTTTAAACGATAGTATCGCAAAATTCGTATCTGTTTCATATGTAAATTCGAAGTTTACAAAACGAAGTGTGACTGTAATTGGAGTGAAGTGTTTGCACGCGTTCATAGTGAACTTTCGAATATTAAACCTATTCGCTGTCGCTTCCACCACCCCGGTCCGTGCTCGAATGCCGGGATCCGACCTCGCTACCTGAGACTGATTTTCTGGATTCTGGAGTGGCCGATCTGCAACAGAATTGCGGGAATAAACGCAGCTGCACTTCGTTTCGGTATGCACATTTTGATATAGCTCGCTTATTTTTCAATTTATATATTATTACTGCGATCTATCATGACTTTTCACTTTACTGTCGCGTGACACCATTTTATCATTATTTTGTACATGTTTAAGGATTACTACAAAGTTATTTAATTGATTTAATTGAGTCAATAAGAAACATCATATACAATAACTTATTACTTAATGATTTTATCGAAGCATGCTGTGCATGATTTCATTGTATAATGGAAACAAACGTATCCTTCTGACATCAGAGTTTATAATGAAATCAAAGATTAATAAATAATTTTAAATGATTCTTCTTACTGACTCCTCGTGCATATTTAAAAAATGTGTTTCATGAAGTTCTACGAACTCGTTTTTTAACTTACCGCGCCGATTCACTAGGACTCCGACTTCGAGAGCCGCTTTTTGATCTTGATCCCGAACGTGATCTTGAGACAGACTTAGATTTCGAACGACTCTTGCTTCTTGATTTACGCTCGTCCGACTGCGAGCCGCTTCTCGATCCCGACCTTGATCTTGATCTTGACGCTGCCTTCCTAGAGCCGCTGGGAGATCTAGATCTTGATCCTGCGCTAGCCGGAGATCCTGATCTCGATCTTGGCTGCGATCCACTTTTCCTTGATCCACTGCGCGACCTCGATCGCGACTGATTTCTAGAGCCTGATCTAGACCTTGTTTGCACCTCGCTTTGTCTTGATCCACTACGGGATCGTGATGGCGAATGACTCTTTCTCGATCCCGATCTCGATCTCGGTTGGGATCCACTTTTTCTAGATCCGCTAGGCGAGCGTGATTGACTCTTTCTTGATCCTGATCTTGACCTAGAGACCGATCTCGATCGCGATTCACTTTTCGCTGAAGCAGATCTCGATCTCGACCTGCTTTTTGATCGCGATACACTCCTTGATTTTGAACCAGAACGAGACCGCGAGCGAGAGGATCGTGACTGGGAACGCGAGCGTGAACGCGAACGTGAACGCGAACGAGAGGTACTTCTTGAACGACTTCTGGATTTCGACCTAGAACGAGATCTAGACCGTGATCCTCGGGATCCTTCAGAGTCTGACATAATTCGTCTGCTTCCGCGTCCACGACCCTCGTTACCGCTTTCACCACTGTAAAAGAGGTCAATAATTATTCATTGATAAGTTACGATAAGATATTATTAATCTTACAAAATGATATTTACCCGCTGGCGATCTTGAGGCCTCCTGAATCACTATCAGATTCACTCGTCGATATTGTTTCTTTCGATAAGGGCATCTTGCCTTTTGAAGTCTCACTTGTACTTTTTCTCGATGCTTTCTCTTTTCTACCAGTTTTAATCTTCCTTCCACGCTTCCGTTTGGGTCGGTCGCTGTCTGAACCTAAACAATAAAACAATAAAACAACATATCAAAATCAACTTCCATCATTTGAATAATTAAACATGATTTGTTAGTGCCGACGTACCACTTTCTCCACTTCCACCGTCCTTCCTGCGTTTCCCTTTACTTCTGCCTTTCTTCTCTTTTCGTTCACCACTCGCTTTCCTCTTGCGTTTCTTTTCTCTCGGTGGTTCTTCTCTACCTTCTTCTCTGCCAGAACCACCGCTGTCACTAATGTACTGATCAGTGCGTGGCCTCTTTCCTTTCCGTCCAGTTTTCTCAGAAGGCATTTCACCGAACACCAAAGCATTCTTCGTCTTCTCAACATATTCCTGTCGTTTCTGCAACATCTCTTCCTCTTTCTGACGCCGCAGTTCTTCGAGTTTTCGTTGCTCTTCCGTCTGTCGCATTTTAAACGCTTGCCTCTCTTCTTCTTGCTTCTTCCTGAGCATTTTTTCCTCTTCATCTAATCTCCTAGCTCTGGCGACGTGATACTGCGCCTGCGATAACAAATCTTGGCATCGTCTTGCCTCGGTTTCCGCAAGTTGTTCCATTCTATCTCCGTGCGCCGACAAGTATTGGAAGTATTTGTGCGAAAGTCCCAATTCGTGAACTGCTTGCAATACCGTAGTCAAAGTCGATTTTTCATCTTTCAAGATTTGCGTTGCCAAACGTTGGAGCACAAGCGCGATATTGTACAACAAAACAGTATCCTGCGGGGCTACCCTCCTCGCCTTTAACAACGTCAACTTTGCTTCTTTCAATTTGCCAGCTTTGAAATAAGCTCTCCCAATGTATTGCAACACTTCGACGTGATGGTATTTATAAAATTTCCGAAGACAGTTCTCGTACATCTGAATGGCACTGACGTATTGTTTCTGCTCGACGTAAATGTGAGCAATGTTTAGCCAGACGTCACAAAAATCGGCAGTTGCCTCTCGAACCTGAGCGAAAATATCCCTCGCTTCGTTTATACAGCCCTTGTGAGCTAACACAGCTCCGATCCCGTTCGCCGCCCAAATATTCTTCGGATCGTTCCGTAAAACTTGTTTATACATGGTCAATGCTCTGTCTTGATGTCGCTTCTCTCTATCCTTATCCTTTCCACTTTGGTGCAACGTCTGCAACCAAATGTTGCCTAGGGCGATCAACGAATAGGCATCGGTGCTTGTCGTTGGGTTCTTCAGAATCCTTTCGAATTTCTTTTGACCTGGTCCCCATTGCATTTTGGCTAAATGCAGATTACCCAAAAGGGACCACGCGTCCGGATGTTCAATGTTTATTCTCAAAGCATCCTTGAACCAATCCGATGCTTCGTAAATTTGTCCTTTATCACGAGCCATACATCCAAGTCGTAGATAACAATCTACGTAGTTCGGATGTTCCTTTAAAATATCTTTGTATAACTTCTCCGCCTTATCAAATATACACAAAGCTTCGTTCAAACGGGCCAAGTTATACGTAGTCGTAACAGCGATCGAGTTGTAGTATACAGCATCGTGTAAGGCATCGGCTTTAGAACGTGCCAGAGATTCTTCCAAATTTTTTCTAGCTTCCTCTAAATTTCCAAGTCTATAATGTAGAGCTCCAACGTTATTTAAAATCTCTGGCGGAATATCAGCCTGAACTTTCTCCTTCAAAATCCTAGTTGCAGTACCGTAAGCGTTTAAAGCTGCGTTAAGGTCACTTTGTTCCAATATTTGAGCCAGCTCGATCCACGCCTCGACGTCGTCTGGGAATTGTTCGGTCACTTTCCAAAGGTGGTTCTTAGCGATATCTCGTTTCGATTGCGAAGTCGAATTCGCGTACAGCGAACCAAGAATCTTCATCGTTTCATAATTTCCCGGCTGAGCCTTCAAGACTTTCTCGAAACACTGCGCCGCGTTTTCTGCGTCACCGCGATAAACGTACATCTGACCCAAGCCAAAGTGAGGCAATACGAAAACTGGTGGTGCGAATTGAGTCGCCTGATAATAATATTGAAAGGCTTGATCGTAATCCCCTTGAACATGAAATGCTCTTGCTAATTGATAGCAGCTCTCGGCGCGCATAGCCTCGTTCTCAGTATTATGAAACGCGTGAAGCGCCAGGTGTTGCACTTTGTTGTAATCCTTCTTAAAAAAGAAATGATTTGCCAAGTGGTTCAACACCATAGGATTCGTCGAATCGATTGTGTACGCTTTGGACAACATTTGTACTCCAGTTCTGATACTATCAGGCTGTTGTTGGTTGAGTTTCAACACTGAAAGACCAACCAATGCACCAACGCATTGGCCGTCTAGTTGCAAAGCTCTTTCAAATGCTAAACGCGCCTTCTCCTGATTGTTCAGTTTCATGAAACAGTGTCCCATTCCTAGTCTTACGGCAGCTGGACAGTTTGGATTTGTTCTCAATGCTTTCTTATAAAAAGCAAGTGCTCCTCTATAGTCTTTCTTGTTGAATGCTATACATGCTTTGCCGAGGAGGGAGGGTATATTATTCGGAGATTGATTTAGTACAAAATTAAATTGGGCGTCAGCCTGGTCCATTTTGTCCCCTTCCAAGAGACAGAAATACGCTCTCCCAAGTAGATGATTCTGTAACACATAATATTAAATCAATATACGCATACAATATAACAAATAGCGTTGAAAAGTTTATAACTACGAAACATACCTGGTCGTACATGATGATCTTGTCTGCTGTTGTATACAGCAGAGTTGCTTTAGTAAACAGATCTCTTTTCTTGTCTTTATTCTTCTCCCTATTGGCTTCCTGCACATAATATGCAGCCAACATATCGAGCGCACGCATCTGATCTTTCTCATAGTCGCGGTAATCAATATTAGCATCAATCCGAGAAGATTCAAGTATCTTAATGAAGTCTTCAATTTTGTGTTGCTTATAGAATTCAAGCTGTAATAGGAAGATATATCTTTTAGCTAATAGCTCCTACTTAGTCTACCGTAACCATTTTTTTATTTAGTTTATAATACGTACAGCCAAATTGACCCAAATATTAAGTTGTGCATGTTCTTGCCGTAAAATGCTAAGAACTTCATCACCGTCTGGTAATTGATCGAGGTCAAGGTCGATTACCTAAGAAAATGCATTTCAAGGAATTGAGAACAAGATGACAAGGAAATTGTAGATACAACAGTGTTACGGTTAGCTATTTAAAAAGGGAGAAAAGTGTAAAAGAGTTTAATTTATTTAGTAGTTTCAATAAACAATTAGTTACACATTTTATTGTACTGGGTCCAACATATTGAAGACAATGGGAAGGAAGTAAGCTTATTGGATTAAAAAAACAATGCGATTAAAGGAGTAAAAGGACAGCAATTTATTTGTCATTTGTAGAACAGATTTAGAAGCATGTTTGGGAAACGTTGTGTGTACATCTATATCTACGTAGTGTGCATGATTTAGTTCGCAAACACATCTTGCTGAGGTTAGATTGGTGGAGAGGATCCTCTTGTCTCTGATGTCTACGGGATTTCAAGTTTCACCTAGTGGATGTGTGACAGGAATTGGACGGACTACTTGCGATGGTTAAAAATCAAGAAAATTGTTAACTAAAATGAAATATTCACCTCGTCTGTGTCACGAAGTGGGATCTCTATGGAGCCCGCCATTGTGGCATCATCACTGACTTCACCCACGCGTTCTTCCTTCAGACTATCTGCCGACAGATGTCGTGTCACACATAAAAAGTAGCCACTTAGCCACTTTGTCAACGTATAGCGCATGGCACGCATGGCACATGTGATGGTGATCGTGGTGATGTGGTGATCTTGGCGAGGCCAGAATTGTGATAAATAACGAATTTCAATATTCAATATCCACTCCGTCATAAAAAGTGAACAGTGTGGTCGAAAGAAACGGAAATTAGTTTTGGTTTACTGTTAGTTTATTTCGGTTACTTCAAGAAAATATACACAACAGTTGAAACAATAGTTTTACGCGCGAATCACATAAACAGCCTAACGCAGTCCAACAAAGGTATAATAACAAGAATAAAAAATAATTATCATCTTAGTATTTTACAAGGAAATTAGTCTTCCTTAAATCTAGTGACAATTAATCGTATCGCTTCGTTTATACAAAGCATCTTGAGCAAGAAGAATTTATAGTAATTATATCTACATATGTATCCTGCTAAACGTTGAAATCAGTAACGAAGATCGCATTCGTTAGCTAAGATATTCGAGACGGTTAAATTCTTAGAAAAATCCTGCTCGGAACACTGCAATACGTATTACAAATTTATTTATTGGAAAGATCTATGTATCCTTATTTATGTGAACGTGGAAAGAGCGTTTCCCATTAATCGGATGGAGTATCCACATAAGTCTGTTCGGAAATTATCACTATCTCAGAAGAACCGTGATTTTCAGCAGTTGAAAGCAAGCAATTCACTGCTGTTGTATTGCGAAATGCGAGTGCCAAGTAAGCTACAATATCTGTGCAATATCGGCAGCGCACAAATACATACAATGCGCAGCGCGGAAAATCTACTTGAAAGAATTGATTTTAATGATCCAGCGCACATAAAATCCAAGTGTTCTACTTGCTCGCCAACCTGACCGACAAACTGCGCGTTCATACATAGATTTTTCAGAACACGTTTTAATAATTTATCATCAAAAAAAAGTTAACGCGAATGAATATGAAAAGCGTTTCTTCTTTTTTTGCTTTGCTTTTCTGCCAAGGAAGATACAATTGTTAATCTTTTCAGTCTATTTAAGTAATAGTAGAACAGACTTGACCGAGCTAAGAGTACGGGTCAGATCCCCTGCTGTTTAGATCTTTGTAAGTACCTGTTGGACAAGGGAACACGTTGTCGAGAAGTCATCGATTTTATTTATGAATTACAAATGACTTGACCGCATCTCCTTCAACAGCAAGGGATCTGACCCGTACTCTTGGCCGGGTCCCAGTGAGGCAGCTTTTACCTGCTTTTCCCTACGCCTCTCATTTCGGATTATGGATTCACCTGCTGAAAATCACGGGTCTCTTAAGATCGTGACGATACAAGTCGTGATGATTTCCGGACAGACTGCGTAGTGCGAATACTCCAAAAGATTTCATGTAAAATGTGAACAACGCAATTTTCCTTTCGCGTGGTTTCTCCTAATCGTAGTAACTGCCGTAAAAAGAGGTGAAGGCTGTGTCCGAACTAACGCTTGGTTGTAAATTCCCATCAATTTCCTTCTCACTGCTATGGGTTGATGCCCTTGCGTCCAGAGTTCCACTCACTCCGGACATCCCAGAGCTCGTTACCATCTCCACCTCACCGTCGGGATGAGACATATGTCTTAAAATCACGTCACTTTAATCCACGGTCAATTGTACATTAATTTCTTATCAAGGAAATTCAACTAAAGTTTGAATAAAGATTGAATGAGAAAATGTTTTCATTTGGACGAATAAATTGAATAAAAAAGGGTTTATAGGTCGTGCTATTCGTGTTTTCATATTTATTCAAGTAAACGAGAAAAATATGTCTGAGGAAACGCGAATAGCCTCGGAGCGGGTGCCACCCACTGACCCTTCTTCACGTTTTCTTAAGCAAACGACTTTAAACAAATGGAAATGGGTGTGAAATGTTTTGTGAACGTTACCTGTAATCTGGAGCAGTGGGCTCTGGTGCGTGTTGCCTTCGCGAGTTCGACGACATCGGCGTTCTCTTTATCGCGTAAATGTATATGCCCATCATTGTGAGCGTGTACGAGGCGAAGTACAATACGTGAAACTGGAACAGACGAAACAACCGCATGAAACAGTCTATTGTGTGATATTTAGATTATCAGCAGAGACAAGCTTTTCTTCTACTTCGCGAAGAAAATGGCATGCATTCGAGAATTAAGAAGAATGTACTTTGTATTAATGAACGAGCATGTTATACCAACATAAATTTCGCGATTAAAGATAATAGCATGAATTTAAGAATTAAACATAAGATACCTTGTACTGATGAACCAGCATGCCAGATAAAGCGTTAAACGAATCTGCGGTGAGCAATGCTAATTGCAACGCAGTCGCACCAGATTCGTACAAAATAACAGGCACCAATGAGAAGAACACGAATTGAGTGATGCAATAAACCACTAAATACGTGATTATCGGTGCGTTGTTCCACGTTTCCAATGTATCCAGCTTTAAATTCTCCAGCACCGCTCTGGAACGATAATGATATTGATCATAATAGTCAATATCTTCTCTTTATCAAAAGACTCACGTTTGCATGCAGCATAGTATAGTACCGTAGAAACCGATCATGCCTAGGTACTCGATGATATCGACTGTCTTCACAGCTAATTCTTGTAGCACCGTGGTTATCGAAAACAGCACCGCCCCACCGAGGCATAGCATATCGCCAACGAGTTGATTTTTCCCTATAGAATTTAATAATCAGTTTGGAATTTAATAATTATGATCCATTGATTCTATTTAACGCAATTTGCAAATAATAAACAATAACGAGAACCAGAAAGTATTCTAGCAAAAGAGGTAGCCACCTCAATTCGATTACATGTAGTATTGAAAGACTTACAAGTTTCAAATATTAACACAAAAAGTAAAAAGAATATTCATCTTATTTGAATTAAAACTCTAAAAAATAAACTAAATCTGTTTACAGGCAGCTGTGAAAAATTCACCTGTGGACATAGGATCTTTATTGTCATCGATTCCTGCCCAGACCAAACACCCAACGCCCATCAAACAAACGGAAACACCGACTATGTGCACCATGCGGTACCGCACTCCCAGGACCAAACAGGACAACGCGAGTGCAACTGGTATTGCCACACAATCGAGCAGCTGAAGCAGAATTTCAGGTATGTGCAATTATTAAAAAAAATCAATAACCCAATTGCATTATACATATAACGTTTCCTATATATTACAATAAAAATCAATAAAATATTTCATATAATAATTGTTTTAATGCTTAGTACAATATTTGATGTAACGTTCCATATTATAATAATCTATGCGATAATTGATCCAATGTTCATTGTAATGATTGATATTACATTTCGTCTGTAGTAAAATCAATAATGAAAGGATAATGGTAATAAGGATAGTATTTCATATTGATTCATCCTATTTTGGTGATAACGACGAAAGTGCGTATAAAAATGCAATTGGGTTTATAATAGTGATTTATGAATGTATCGAGTCGTCGACCCGACGCGCCGCGGCGTCCTCCTTTCATGCTAACGTATATCCTATACAATGATACTTCCGTACCATTCATTGAGCGCTGTACTAGTTAATTGACGACTGAACGAGACAGCATCAACAGCTACGCGCAGATTGTGCAAAATTTTATCTGCATTTTATTACAAAACCGTCTCTGTGATCAAACTATATTTTAACTTTCAATGGAATTCTTTACCGGCAACTTTGAGCGAAAATTGCATAGAGAAGTGAGATGCAAAAATGAAGGAAAAGCGAGAAGTATTTTTATTTCAAAGCGTTTCGTGTCATACAATATTTGTATGAAAGTCCTCCGTTTTAAAGTGGAAGTAGGCGACCGATATCGCGTGACATTATTAGCGCGTACCTGTATGCTAGTTAGGCTGGTGAATTGATGCGAGGATGTTACGAGCGTACACGCCTCGACGTCAATGAGAGCCAACAGCAAGTACCTCCAGCCGCGAGCCTTTATGACAGACATTAGACCGTTCCCTACCCCTCTTCTGCAGGACATCCAGGTTGTGTATACAAGGCACATCATAACATAATGCGGGAGATTTTGTCCTATCCCGCAAAGAAACCGGCGTACGCATTACCCCCGACGAGCTCCAATCTCTACTTAATTATCCATGCAATCGTTGATTAATCACTTACCGGTTGGGTGGGCGAAGTGGTACGCGGTGTTAACGTGATGATTTACGAGAGTCATCAAACATAATACCAGGGACAGCGTTTGCCCCAATATTATAGCTCTCCATACTGACCTATTAACAAAAGAAAAGACCAAAAAAAAACATACAAGCACACGTTAGGAAATGAAATTTAATAACTGCGAACTATGAGTTACAAGTCTTGGATTGACACATCAGTTCAATCACGCATCGATCATCGATCGATTCACCGATAACAACTTTACGCACAATACTTTATCTAACTAAAGTGTGCACAATTTGAGCAAATCGATCACAAACACGAAAATACTGTGATTAACGACGTGTTTTCATCTGAAAATTCTTGGTAAACACCCGCCAGTTTCCCGTAGGCACCCTTTCCTCCCGGCCCGTGCAGCCAGTTCAAGGGTGATTTCCCATTTTCAATATGAAACTCGATGGTCCTTCGTTTTCGGTCTACGTACCATTGACCTAAGTCAGATATGTAATTCTCGATCTTGTCGCAGACCCCGTTCCTGGGCTGGATCGCTGTATTTTCGCCGCAACGACGATCGCACGTTGACACTCCCATGCCAGGGTGCATTTTCACCCCGAGGCCCTTAACCGCCAGCTTTCGTGACCGGGCGCCTGCGCGACCTGTTTCCCTCCTTCTTTTACGAGCATATCATCACTGCTTTCCGTTTTACGAACTCGACGAGAAGTGTACGCTGCTCCTTTCGTTAATCGGCGACGCATCGATCGCGTCTGAGTAGCTAGAAAAAGAGTTGATGGGCCGCAGCCTTGTTTGCATCCTATTTATCTAGATCGATCAATCGTTAGAGATTGAATAGCACTCCCACTTTTTTATTGACTAGAAGAGTTGAGTTTTCATAAGAAACTTTAGAGAGAATTAAATGAAAATTAGATAATCGTTGAATAGAAAATGATTGCATTTTTTTCGGAGAAAGCGTGATTTATGATAAATGGTGGGAATTGAATTAAAAGTTCAAGAATTAGTTAATTGGCCATGATTAGGGTGGGTAATAATAGGAAACCATAAGTACAGAAGTATGTCTTTCTTTATTCCAGGTAATCTTGCAGATTTATGTACAACGTATTGACACTTTTGATTATGCTCGCGATTTCAATAGTCAATAAATTTGAAAAAGTTCCCACGTAGCCATGGAACCTGAATAATCGATATAAACTTTGAAACATCATCAACTTACGTAGTACTCTTATAATATATATTTTTATATAATATCTCAAACATTACATTAATGAGTTAAATCATTATGCACAAAGTTTGGTCGTTCGACCTATGAAAAAAAGGCAATCGATCTTTATGGTAGATTTGTGCAGTCGGTTCCTCTTTTCAACGCATCACGAATTACCTATCTAAGGAGGGAACTGTTGATCAAACGATATCCAGCCGTCCTTACAAAGTTGGAAAAATATATCACTCGCGTCCACGCTTTAGCCGCGTGTAACTCGCGTGAAACTTGGAATAACGATTAAATGTCGAATGTAGAAGGTACACACGCATCTAACTTTATCTATCGATGTACGAGCGAAAGTGGTTAGCGTCCTAAGAGTTGAAATCGAAAATTGATTCTTAGACCGCGGATTTTTATGTAAAACAAAAATCTTTTAATGTCAATTTCTGAAGTGAAACGTAAATTCATATTTCTTACATTTATACGTACTCTCGTTAATTTAAAAAGATGAAATGCAAATTTTTTATACGTATCTGATGCATATTATTGCACGTTAGACGCATTGTTTATATTTTCTATAAATGTGTAAAATCCGCGGTCCAATTGTTCCTAATGCATCGTTCCCCGTTCGAAATTAGAAAACTATGATTATCGAAGACGTTTTAGGAAATTTAATCTCCCTTGGCAAATCCATTGATTTGGTCGTTATACGTAAAACGAGATGAATTTGAAAAATATTTTTATTTCTTCTTCGCTTCTTCCTCCACCGCTTCGTTCTGTTTGCGGAAGCAGTCACCGACTGGGAAGAAGTCCCAACATCTTTGTTGGTACATGTTCCACACGTACGTTTCCTGGCCGGTGTACTCCGTGTCCGGTTTGTTAATTAAGTGCATGAGGAAGAACCTAAAGTTTAATCACGACGATCAATTAATTAATTGACGTCTTCGTTTAAAGGGATTTGATATTTTTTTAATAACTCACATATAATTAGCAAGATTATGCTCCTGTTGGACGTGCGTATCGAAACCGTGAGGTACCGTATCGAAGTACTCTTTCCCTAAACCGCAGATGAAACAGTTGCTCTCCATGTTCGTTTTCACGTTCTCAAGCTGATCTCGAAGCTCACCGAACGCGTCGATTATCAAACCTGTAATAGCCAAATGCAATGGATTAAAATGTCCCAAGACATTAAAGGTTTTACTTACCTTGAATAATGGCTAATAAAATGACGATGACGAAGAAGAAGAAAGTGATGTCGAACATGATACGATAGACTTCGTAATCATCGCCATCTGGTTCGCCAATCTCGTCACCGATACCACCACCAGCTCTCACACCCTTGTACAAGTGGAACACGAAGCACTGAAACAAGTCAACAAAAAGATATATAAAATATGTGAAATACATTGAAGATCATGAAAGATCTGAAGATCGTACTGTCAGCATGTCATGACATTTCTTATCCACTTCGTCGTCCTCTTCCTGGATATAGAATTTCCTGAAGAAGTTGAAGGCTATGACCGTGTAGATGTAGACGACGATAGTCAACAGCATCACTGTCAGCACCAGCTGCTTGCCATTGTGTGTTACCGATTGTAAGATCGTTCTCAGAGTCTTGAAACCAACTGCTACGTCCAGCAAATGCGCAGCGAAGAAAAAGTTGTTATAATTTCCCAGAATCGAGAACGTGAAGTACCAAAGACTGTACAAAAACGCCTGTAAAAGAATATTAATAATTTCTTAATTCAATAACTGTTTAATGCGGATAAATGAACGTACAAATCGATGAATGAATGAACTTACGTTGTCCGTAATGGTGACTCCAGCTTTCCACACTTGATACCTCCAATCGATATTTACAATGCTGCAAGAAATGAAAATATTGTGAGAAAACTATAAGTGCACTGATACAATTGAAAACTTACAAGTGAACTAAACCAGATCCTTCTTCTTCCTGTTGGCTAAACGAAGTCTTCTCCATACCAAGCAAGTTGCTGATGTAATCGAAATCATAAGTCTCGCTGTACTTTTGCCTGACTTTCTTCTTAACAAATTTATCCCAATAATTAACTGGGAACGTTTTTGCCGATATCACCATCTTGTCCCAATGTGCTTTGATATCGTCCTCTTCCGGTGTCTCCGCAATGTATAAACCATCAAACTCCACTCGTCTTGCAATTTCCTTTTCCCGTTTGAAGATAGCCAATGGTACCTGAATTGTAATATATGTATTAATTTTTGTGGGACGTAGAATTTCGTTTTATGACTGTGGGATTTTATTTTCGTACCTTTAAGTGATAGTAGGCGACTAGCATAGCGAGAGATACCATTGCATGGAGCATAGCCATGAGCCTGATAACGTGTGCCATGTAGTAGAAATCCTCTGACACTTCTACGTATTCCAAGGCGTATGCATCTTCCTCTTCTTCAGATTCTACCTCTCCACTCCCACTTCCTAATTCCACACCACTACCGTTGCCAGAACCAGATTCACCCTCACCAGACATCTCCGCCAGCATGTCAACTATTTGACCACTGCCTTCTTCTTCACCATCATCACCCAAAGACGAAACCTGTAATGTCAATTCGTAATGAATTCCTTTTCAAATTTTTAAAAAGAAAATAAAGTGCTTGCCTTATAAAACAACAACATGAAATTGATGCAGAACGCGAGAACCAGAGCCACGTATTTTAAATTGTAGAAATTCCTAGCTAAGAAAGAGACGATGCGATGAGTGTATTCAGAGAAATCGATAGAAGATCCTGATGGTTCTGCCGTTGTTTCCTGTTTCGCTTCAGCTTCGACCGCTGCCATGGCCGCTTGTTGGGCAGCTGCAGCTTCCGCTGCGGCTGCTGCCTGAGCCCTCGCCTGCTCACCACTATTAAAAAAATAGAACATTAAGATTCCACAGTAGAAGTAGAAATTTCAATTCCAATTTTTTGTACCCCAATAAGTCGACCAAGGAGACAGGTGGTTCTGTATCTCCGCCACCTTCGGCCCTTGCACCTTCCTCTCCAGTCATTTCTTCCGGTGTGCTCTCACCCGTTTCTTGATCAATACTTGACTGCGGAGTGGAAGTCGCAGATTCGTGCGGCGCTATCTTTATTTGCCCACCTTCTTCTTTCGTTATATCCATTCCGAACGCTTGCACCTATAAAAAAAAATAGATTTTAGTCTCCTTTTTCACAATTTTTGTATCAAGACTGAGGATTTGTGTGCAGTTAACAGCAAACAGTTAAAAGTGAGATATTTTCTACTATTTAAATATTGCAATGTGTATTCATGTTTGATATTCTATATTTTTATTGTTTTTTTATAACTGCATCTTGTAGCTTAATTATCACTGAACTTACCTGTAGATTTGACTCATCTGGTGTTGGAGGTAAAGCAGGTAAATGCCTTGATGGCTTCTCCTCCTCTTCCTTGACCTCAACCACAGGTTCCTCTACATGCGGTCCTCTCATTAATGCTAACAGTAGCTTCATAAAGTATCCGATAACGCAACCACAGCCAAATCCAGAATAATAGAACGCGTAGAATATCATTTTGAAGAAGCAAATGAATATTTCCAAGAACGTCATCTGTTGCATCTCTGCTATTTTATGTTTAATGTTGCTAGGAGAAAATATCGAAAAGAAGAAGTAAATGCTATCTTTACACGTTTGAATGCTTCTTCTAATGGGATCTTTGTTCCTTTCTTCATCGTCCTCAGTCATATAAGTATATGAGGATTCTCTGGCTTTGCCGATTCCTCCACTCTCTTCTACCGCCATTAACGCGCTCGCGTGTTGCATTTCAAAAATAGCATCTTCGCAGAAGTTTATGAATGTTTCCAATTTCTCTTTTTCTCCAGCTTCCACCACGGTGTTGTAGAAATAAGTTCTCTTCGACTCTTTAATTTGCGGTTTTTCCCATTGTTCAATATTAGATTCCTTGATTTCGAAATACACACGTTCTATTTTCTTGTTACCACCAAGAATTTCTATCCTGCCCAGATACGGTTCAAAGTAATTTAACACAGACCCAGCTGTTTCTAAAAATCTGGCCAGTCTCGGTTCGTTTGGCATGTGTTCCGATAGATTAGTTAGCAACACAGCAAGATTGAAACCGATTTCTTTAGCTGGCTCGTGGAATCGGTCCATGAAAGCCACGTAATTGATTTTTCCATCGTGGTTCGTTTCGCAACAGGCCAATAGGAATTCGATTTCCTCGCTGCAATAATTTTCTTATAATTTATTCTAATTACTTTGGTATATGAATAATTAAAAAAATATTTACTCGGTGTAACTCTTCTGCTGTTCCATCTTCTCTTTGAAGTCCTTCGGATAAACCCAGCCATCGCTGTTGAGATCCACTTCTAAAAAGCTAGGCGAAGACACGAGATCCTTCAGTTTCAAAAACATGTCGAAGTACTTGAGAATCAACTCGACGTTTCCGGCAGATTCCACTAACGTGTCCACCATCTGTTTGCCAATGGTTCCATTCACGACGTTACCTGCAATAAATGGAGATCATCAAGAATCTGTTACAATAAATAAATTCAACAGAACGAAAGTACCTTCAAGCATAGACAACATCATAGTTATCATGTCCTTCTGCAAGTTCAACAGCTCCTTCAGAAGATCCACTTGACTCGAGTGTTTGGACAACTTGTCCTGCATATGGGAGAACAGGAAGAGGAATCCACCGACAGCGTCCCACAATCGGGAGTGGGCCAATGCTTGTTGGTTCTGGGCGCAGGGTCCTTGAATCACTTCAGTCAGAGTGTTGAACACTTGACTGGCCACGCCTATAGCTTTGAAGAAATTAGCCTTGCCGGCAGGATCGATCAGTTCTTTGCTAGAGTAATGCCAGTAGAAATCCATAATAGATTCTTGCAGTCGTAGTAAATAATCGACGGTGCATATGACCACGTTCACTGTTGTCGTGTTACCAGCTTGNGAATAACGAAGCGTACCGAGATTGTGACCCTCGCAAGTCAGTTGAATGAACCTGAACAAAGCGCAGGTGAACTCGGCATCGTGCATGTTCTTCTCTCCAGCTGCACCCTCAGAACCAACCCCAAGACCTTCAGCTTTGGTATTCCTCTCGAACGCGTCCAAATCTAATACACTGCAAGAGTTCATCAGGCCAGCAATCGAAGTGAAGAAGCCTACGTCCTTCTTCTCCTTCAAGTGGTTCAACATTCCTCGTTGAATTTCTATGTTGCCACCGCGTAGAATTGAAATTCCCAATTCTAGAGTCTTCATCACCATTTCACTGGGGAGACCCTTGCATGCTGAGATGTGAAGCAACACCATCTCTGCCACGCCACGATTTGCAAGTCTCGCTTGGTGGAACAGAAGTTTCTGCTTTTCCATTTCTTGTTCCTAAACAAAGAATTCCAAGTCGATTTTGATGTTATAAATATTTAAAGATATTTATATATAATATGTATTGCTAATATTTGTATTATAAATATATGTAGGATTGTTTAATAATGGACTGCATAATAATCTTACCATGAGTTTGTGCATCGGTCGCTTTAGGAAGCATTAAAAGAAATTATAGAATTTGTTACTAATGTTATAATTAGTAATAAATTTATAGCATTCAGTGAAGTTGTAATTACTGTCAAGGGGAATACAATGGGAAAATTGATTGTATACAGTGATTAGGGAGTCCACCTTTGATGCAGGCATATTTTCAATTAATTGAGTGAACTAGGTCCTACGATGAACGAAATTTGCAATGAGCTGATCTATTTTGCTCATATCATGCTCGTATCATTATTACAATGATAGATTTGGATTTTTAAACTCGAACGATTGGACTATACATATGTGGAAGCGGTTGAATTGCTTGGTTCTTACCATAAGTGGCTTATGACTTCGCTTCTATAGTTAGTACGTGAGGAAAAGACACGAAATTGTTAATAAGTTTCAAGCACATTAGTTAATCTTCCATATTTTTGCAATTCGCATACTAAACTTTTGATAGACCTTGTTTGCTAAAAGCCTCAGTTAAATATTAATAAAAAAGTATTTACATGGATGGAGGCAGCGGCTTCTTCTTCACCCCCTCCGCCTTCGTCTTCGCCTTCTTCTTCCTCCTCACCGCAAGATTTTGATATAATTTGAGCATAGCTCATGTACAAAGGATCTTCCTGAAGAGCACCGGATCGTTCCGTCATTGCGCCGCGACAGAACGTCGTTACCAATTGTGTGAGAGGGTCTGGTTTGCTTTCGTCTTCGTCTTTATCCATTTTCTTCAATTCCGCGTCCTCGAAAGATTGCTTTAAAAAGAAGCAAATGAATTATATATGAAACGAATTAAATGCGTGAATTTTTTTTCGAGATTTATATGATTACCGTAAGATCTTCAATCATCACTTCTTGGCCGACATTCTCATCCTGCAACCAGAGCTCGTAGTACGTCCGCGCGAATATATTTATAGCCCGATGCCTGTGATAAAACATTGACAATTGCTTGGATATTTGTAATCATTTATAAGAAATCGGAGGGACGTTAAGCGATCGCTTTACCTTCGTAATTTATAAAGCGGTTCGCTACGTAGACATGCGATCGCTGCCCTCTTTCTTGCTGCGCACAACACACGCTTCCAGCCATCCCGAGATGGTGGCGGTTTCGTTGCCTTTTAGCAGCATGCACACACAACTACAGTCGTTAGATCAACTAACAAATAATTGCAACAAACGTTATCAAGAGTTAATCAGAATTAAACAATCTTCGTGGTAACACAAGGTTCATTGGTTCGTTTAATGATAACGTATTAAAAAATCCAGAGAGACAAATGGTTGCTTTTTATTAGTAATTAGCGGAAAAGAGTGACAGAAGTCACGCAACACCAGTATCAAACTAAAATAGGATACCTGGGCAGGGAATGTAGGGAAATTTGACGGAAACAAGCGATCACAGCTCGTTTACGTTGGATCGACACCACGGATCGATACTGACCCTTGCTCTGCTGTTGCGGATGATCTATCTACTCGAGAACATGAAATATAAATGAACAGAGATATATAACAAATAAATAGGCATAGATGCTTCCAACAAAAACGATTCGGGTATTATGGAAGATGGCTTTAAATATTTCAAAACAGCTCTTCACTCACCATGTGTAAACCGTAAAGTACTTTAGCCATGTCAGTAATTCTCGCAACCACGTCTTCCAATTGCTGCGCTTTCACCGGTTCCATCGTATCTTTCTGTTGCCCTAACTTAGAGTAGAGATAATGTTGCCACGACATCTCGTCAGCTGGATCGATCTTATCAGGTAACGTCAACTGGGTCTTAGCGAATTCTGCGATTTCGTACTCTGGCATCTTCTTCAGGAACCTGTCCTTGCAATGTTGCACCAGTTCTTGTTCACGGCCAGCGAATAAGTTCAGACCAACGGGTAGCAGTCTCTTCAGACAAGCTACCATTAACGAAGCCTGTACTTCTTTATCTTTATCCCTCTTCTTATCACGATGTTTCTTCTTTTTCTGTTAATCATTTTATGAATTATATGCAAAATAATTTTTTATAATATATATTGTGATTAGAATGCAAATCTTTATGCGAAATAAAATTTCTTATGATACGAACCTTGCCTCCACCGGAAGGTGTCGTCCCATCAGAAATGGCAGCGGGTCTTCTAGTGGCTGTTGGCATAATCAGTACCATATTATCAATCTCATTCGCTGATATGAAGTTCTGTTCCTCCCGTAAGAAATATTGTGACTTGGACCAGATATTGAAAATCGCAGCAACGTGATTGTAAAGATCTTCAGCCTCCGGGATATTATTTCTCAACCAGTGATTCCTTTGCAAATCGACGTATTTGATTAAAAGCGGATAGAACGAATAGATATCTCGGACGAGGAGCTGCCAATCTTCTTGAATCTGCGCCTCGACTTGCGACGTGTCGTCAGTGGATGATTTAATAAAACCGCGAAGAGATTCTTCTTTATGGAACATATTGTCAGTACGCTTTCTGACTCGTTCAGCAAGTGGCAAGAACGGATCTTTTAATAATTCCTCGGACGAATTGATGATGATTTGTTGAGTGTAAGCCGCGATTCGAGTCATCCAAGGAGCATTCTCGTTACCAATGTTCTTCTTAATCAATTTTAACACATTCTTTAATAATTGATTCATATGATCGCTGGTGACCATGCTGACGTACGTTCCTTCGGTCGGATTTACGTTGTCTGGTCCTTGGGCCCACCAAAATGGCAAGTAGGAGCAAAGTAGAGGAAGGATAATGTCGACCACGTGTGGAATGTCGTTGTAAGTTTTATCAGACTCGACGAATTGGTCCACTTCGTTCAAAATTGTTTCAAGAGTCGGCATGCTCGATTCCATTTTAGCCATGATATCCTGCGCTTCTAAAGAGTGATCTGCTATTCTGTTTAATAGGGAGAATGGATTGTGTTTGTTCAGATGCGGCTCTAGGAAAGCCACGGGGAAACAACTGGAGAATGCTCCTAAACAGGAACCTAGGTTTGGTTTATTGCGTTCAATTTCTGTCTTCAAGTACTTTCTATCGTGTGTCAGAGAAGAATCCACGCCGAGAGTATAGAGAGACGCGAGCATTTTGTACGATGCTACCTGAATTTCATCCACTGTTTAAAAAATAAATCAATCAAATTAATTTAATACCAAAATTGCAATTATAATTCATTTTTTAGTTTACTTACATAATAAATCGCTTCCATACTCGCAGGCAGCTAAATGATCGAACATAGCCGTGAGTACAGGTAGAACAACACTATTGATATAAGACAAGGATGTAGAAGTCTTCAAATGTGTTCCTCTGAGATGACTGTATTTCCCTTCTTGAAGATTCAATATCGTATGTCCCAAATCATCTGCTGTATTATTAAAGAACGTCAACATGGACGTTCTAATAAATTCCGGACAATTCTTCACCAAACTCTTCGCGTCTATGCCTTTTACTAATACTTGAAGGCAACGAACGGTGATCCTCACGTCTGGACCAAAGGCGGCGAGTCTGGATCTTAATAAACTAGCCAATTTGCAAAACAGAGCTGCTACCATCTCCTTTTCTTTTAAAGACGCAGCTCCAACATTATTCGTAGCTGTTGCAACGGCGATGAAATAATTTTTATGAGTACTAAAGTACTTCTCCATCAATGGTAGAACGACTTTGCTAAAGAATTTGATATCTCTAGTAGATGTTTTAAAACTGTTTCGTCTACTGAAGGTATCAGACGGTTTTAACAATTTCATGTTGATAGTGGCCTTATCTAAATATGCTATCAACTTCTCTAGCAACGAATAAGCGAATCGTAGTTCTACTGATGCTCCAGCAGTTGCAACTTCAGATTCTCCTCCGCGATTAGGCTTGTGGAGCTTGTAACCTTGGTACTGTAAATACTTGAGGAACTCCTGAGAACGTTCACGGTCTTTTCGTTTCTCTTTATCAGTCAGGAGATCGTATGGGACCAGCTGGGGGTGGATACCTCCTCCTGCGATAGATATTAACGTTCCAACATTCAATCACTAATTAATTATATTTATGAATATATATTTACATATATACATACATATATTTATTATAAATCAGTGGTACGTACCACAAGTAATGAGTTCTTCTTTCTTCTTCTTCGCCCAAATATCGTGCGCATTGTCTGCAAGACGTTCTGCCATGTTCTGCATTTCCCTGCTCAGAGTCAAGTTCGTCATATCCACTGGGTGAGGGTTGTAGTTGAACGGATTCGCTGAATCACCCTAAACAATCATTAAAATTGTAGCAGAATTTTTATGTAAATATGCAGTTCGTGTTTTTTGCACATTCAAATTATTTTTAACAAATTCCTAAAATTAGGAGACAGAATTCAGAATTTTTATTTACTTGACTTTTTGATGATCTCCTCATGGAACTACGATTAGTGGATGGTACATCTACTTCTGCGTGTTCGACGCTCCATCCTATAGCCAATAGAGCTTTCAAGCTCTCTCTAACAGGCTCTTTGTACCGTTCCCTCTCGTAATCGTTCAACATGTTGTAAGGTTTCAATCTTGGATGATTTTTATTCGCGTCAGACCATTGTTCACCGAAAGTCCAACCGTTTTCTAATTTTCTACTGGCCCAGGCATCGTGATAATGCTCAGAGAACTTTTGAACTATCTGGTTGAGATCGTTATTGAGCACCACACTATCGAAAATTAAATATATAATTTAATGTTTGTCATGTGCACTCCATTCCTCAATTTTCTTTAGAACATTAAAAAATTATTAAAACATTCTTATTAAAAAGGTATTAAGTAATACCTGGAGGTGTTGATGGGCTGAGGATTATACGGTCCATCAGGTGACTGTGCAGATGCAGATTTGCTTCCGTACCATTCATCGTCATAATTTTTCGATAACGAATAATCAGGTGGTAACGCGCAACCGATAGCCGTGAGACATGGCAGAGCTTTCCCGAACAATTCCGGATCGTAATCCATTTTGGATAACGAATCGAATATGTTACTGAAGAGAACCATTGTCAAGCGTTTCTCTTCATCGCTCGACGCACCGTATGCGCCTTGGCCTCCGGTAGAACCGTAATATTTCGCACAGCGTTCATAATGCAAAGTTAACAACTGTTACAAAATTAATTAAAATTAATATGATTAATAATATAATTGATATAATCATTTAATTTGCGCTCATTGCATTTTGTAACGAGTGTACTTACTCTTAAAGCGACCGTGGTGTACTCAGATAATTTGGACACGTCGACAGTTAATTTTCGAAGCAGTTTCAACAGCATACTGGGTTGCATTTGACTAAAAGAAAAAGAAAACAATAATCATCTTTCTGTAAGCGTAAATGAAAAATAATTGATTGGTGGATACTATAAGCGCGTTTACCCTAAACGTTCTTACGAATTGGGAAGGCGGATTAGCAATTTAGAATAATATTAATAGAACTTACGATACGTTTAACTCGTGGACTTCTCTTGTTAAGCAACAAAACGGTTCCGTTAATCACTTAATCCGGGTTTCGGAAAGAATTTGCTTACCTGGTCAACGCCACGAGGAAGTCCGACACTGCTTCACGTTGCCCTTTGGTCAGCATCCGGTTCTTACTTAATCGGTACACGGTGTGCAACGTGGCATCTAATAAACTTGCATAATTGTCCGCCTCGTTGTAGAACTTGGAATGCTTGATTAATAAAGGTAGAATACTGTTTCCTATGTAACGGTTCATCGCCAGCGCCATATCTGACTCGTATCCATCGTTCTATACGACCGATTCAAGATTATGTCAATTCTTTAGTATACAATTTTGTATTGGAAATGCAATCTGGATTGGTTCTGCTTACCCTGTCCAACATGGTAGCGGCCCTCAGGTCAGGCAAGAAAGCTTCCTCAAGTATTTTGAAGAACAATTCCTGCGTCTCGATACCGTAAACGCGTTCCAGAAACAAGACTATGCTTTGCTTGTGTCCAGGAATTAAGCCAGAAGGCATGTCGCTTTTCGGTTTCTCTTCACCCGCTGCTGGATTAAGCAACGTAAATCTCAAAGATAGTACGCCTTGCAGATCGTCGAGAGGTACTAGAGACCGCAGAATGGCTCTCGCTCGAAGAGATTCGTTCTTCCCTGAAATGATTCTCGTTGGAATTTGGAATATTTTAATGATGGTGAATAAAGAAAATAATGTTTTGTTGTGAAAATATTACCAACGGATTCTGTAGAAGCCTCTGTTGCTCGGAAAATAATCAGAAAAAGTGTCATTAAATAAAAGAGTAAAGGAGTTCGTGATAGAATAGACCATAGATCGAGTATAAAAGATTTTTTCAACTCAAATAATGAAGTGTTGTGTCATCATCACGAAACTGATGATACATGGATTCTTGTTTGACCCACCTTGCTCTATAACAGAAGAATCAGGAGCGCAACGACCTAATAGGTCTACCAGAGTGCAGTAGAAGTTCAAAATAGCTGCGCCTGTGTCTATGTAATCTTCATCGTCATCTGATTCGGGCAAAGGATGCTCGAACTGCATCACGGTTGTACCCTCAGCCTCATCGTGTACTTTCCTTCTATCAGCGATCCGTTCAGACATTTTATTAGCGTCTATAATTGCCCTCAGCAAACCTTCGCCCTCACCGCGAAGAGCCGGTCCTAAACACTCTGGTCTCCTGATTAGTAAACGTATCACCAAGTTTGCGTTCTCTTCCACACTTTCACCTATAAGATTAAATCAATCGCTTCATATGCAAATTCTATATCTGAGTTATAACGAAATTGGATTAAATAAAAAGTGATGGTGAAACTCACCGTTAACCCAGACACAGAACCGCAGGAAGTCCAAGTATCGTTCACCTTCCACTGGATCCCATCCTAAATCAGGGTAGCCTTTCTCCACCAACTCTGAGTTAGATTGCAATCCACAGCGAGATAGGTAGATAGCTATCTTCTCGAGATAATGCTCTCTGAGAGCTAAAGCGAGCTCCGTGTTCTCCATAAGAGAAGAATAGGCCACGTCCAATGGCGTTGAGCCTCTCAACGATGGCCTCGACAACAAAATGTTGCTGTTCTCCAATAGAAAATCGAAATGATCGAACATCGCCTTTTGATTTTGTCTGGAAGTCCGACAGAAATAGCAAAGGAATCTACAGCAAGCCACCACCATCTCGTGAGATGTGTCCTTTTCTTTAGAAACTGGCTCTCCTTCAGTAGTTTGAGGCTGAGTTTGAGCATCAGATTGAGCCTGAGATCGTCTACCCAGCGTGTTTATCATGATCGCCATGACGTTTTCATGAATTCTCAGTACTCTAATCAAATCTGGATGCTGGAAGAATGTATGATTGTTCACCAGTTTCCATAATCGTTCTCTCACGAGTTCTTCTTCTTCTTGAGACATCTGTACGGGCAGCAAGGCTCGGATTTGACTGAGACCGACCCACATTAAAGCAACGTCGTCCCTTGTCTTGCTGTTAGTTACATAGGTTTTTTCTAATGCTCTGATTAGCTCGCCTACGGTGTCGTATTGGCGAACCAGTAAACTGAACATTTCTCGGACTAGTTTTGGAGTCTCGATTTGGGATTCCTCAGCCCAGCTGACGATTGTTTTTATAAGCACCTTCCGGAACACCTCTGTAAAAGAAAAATGAAATTGGCTACTCTTGTTAGATAATATTTTCAAGGCAATTTTTACCTTCAGGAGTCTTCCTCTCCGGTTCAAGCTCCGGTTTAGGTTCTTCCTCTAACTCTTTTACTGCATTAATAAAGTTAAACAGTCTTTTAATTGGACCAGGCTTCTGCACTTCCTCTGCTGGCTCGTTTTCAGCGTCGGCGGCTTCCTGAAGCGCGTGCAAGGACACGTACGACATGAGATTGTTATGAAAATCGTTCATCCGACTTATCAGATCCTCTCCACAAGGAATATTGTCAGGATCGTCAGCATAGTCAACATTCTTGAAGCTTAGAATTGCGTTCATCTGTTCACGAGGTGGACATCTGAACTCTCTCGTTTTCTTCGCCGCCACTGCCGATGGCAAGTCAGACTGTTTGATTTCAATGTAACGACGAAGCTGATCCGACTGTAAGTCACCAACGAAGTCGTGGCTGAAAGATATGATGGATTCCACTCGATGTCGAAGTTGAATATCGTTTAGATGATGTAGAAGATAACACATCTGTAGTTTTGCTCCCTCAGCCATTTTCATATGAAGAAGTCCCTTCTTGTGCTCGTCTTTGCCTTCTGTAATTTGTATATTATAACAAATTGTCGTATAGAATCATTGGTAATTATTATCAAATAATTGCCTTTATCAAAGGTCGGATCCCAAGTCTCAGGATGAATCATGATAAGAAGCTTCATGATATCTTCGTTTCGGAGCATCCCTACCAACAGCAACCTGTCCACGAGCTTCAAAAGTGGCCTGAAATCAACGAATATGATGTAAACGAGAGAAAAAGGCACGAATGATAGCCAGCAGCGGTAAGCAAGAGTTATCTTGAAAGCTGCTCCATCGACGACGATGATGTTAAATATGCAGATTAAGGCCTGGCGTGCACGTATTCATGTTACTACATACAAGAACAGGTTTTCATTGCTGCCGCCAATGGGGTCTCGATTGTGCACTTGATTCACCTCGACGGCTTCGTTCAAAGCCGTCATCACATAGTCCCGTACAACGTCCAGCGGGAAATGAGGACTGTAGAGGCTCCTTATGTTCTCGATCGTCTGGTCACTAGAAGGAATATCCCTTGATGTCGACCATTAGTCATGGGTTTCAAATATAAACTTCGATTAAAGTGCACTTACCTGATGTCTGTCATCTTCATCTGCGGACGAACGGACTCGGTCTCTAAGTATCTGAGACTGTGCTTCATTTCTTCGTTTTCGTAAAGATCCTTCAATCCTTGACCTGAGAGTAAAATATATAAATACATATTGTTCTTATTTTATATTCAAATTGAAGAGATTGCGAATATTGCAAAGTAGAGTTACCTAAAGGAATTATGTACTCGTTTTTGCACACTTCCATCGTGGTCGCGTGCGATTCGAGATGTAATGCGATCAGCAAATCGTAGAATCCTTGTCGTAGGGGCCCAGACATGTATTCCGCTCGAATAGCATATAGTAATTGTTTCTGATCAACGTGTTGGCATAGAGCATGTGCGGCTCTGTAATTCGACTGGTAGCACAGGGCTGCATACAGTGTTAACGTGTGTGCGTGGAAACTGCAACCATTAAACAGGTTTCACATTAATTTATCTTACCTGAAACGCTTTTACTAATGGATTTGATTGATAAATTTTACCTGAGGAGTTTGTCCATTTCGATAAGCTCCAAGATATCGATGCATCGATCTTCTTCAGGAATATGCAAGGCTAGCATCGATATAGCATCCTCGCAGAGCATGGACCAGCCTCTGATATCAGACAATTTCAAAGCATGCACTTGTAGTGATTGATTAGGAACCCTCGCCCATTGATGAGGCTTTAAACATTGAACCTTCAATCTAGGCGGAAACTGTGGTATCACATGACGCTCTGAATTTTGTAAAACAGCAGCAGACAACGGCAATGTTGTAGAAGTTCTTCCTAATTCGATTTGAAGTATCTCTTTGCTGGTAGCTTCGACGAATATGGCTGGGAATAATTTTGTATCGGGTTCCATCTTGAACTTGTGGCTAGTTTCCTTGCCCTCGCAGGTGAAGGACACCCAACCAGTTGCTGTATCCACGAAACAGCCCACGAACATCCCTTGGGATGCACCCTTTCCTGACGCGTCTTGAGTTACTTCGTTGTACAGTTCGTCGGCTCTGACCATGATACAACTCTGTCTGTCGACTCTGCAAAAAAAGTTTATTTTTCATATTGTAGCGCGTCACTATACTTATAAAAGGATCGTAGATTATACAGACAGTTTTGTTTATCAGATTTGATATTCGATAGACAATTGTATATTTGATAAGAAAAATCATTGGATGCATAAATCAAATAGTAAACGAACTTACTGTTCTATGGGACGATCATAATCATCAGTGATAACCACAGAACCCTTTCTCACACGAGACAAATTAAAGTCCTTCGTGTGCAAATGATACTGAGACGTGACCCAGCCCACATAAACGTGTGTTGGATCCTGTCCAGGGAAGATTCTCACACCATAAAAGTATTCATTCATCAGTTTCAAGCAATCTGCATCGAATATTTCATTCCCAATCGATTCGACTCCGCTTCCACTTAAAACTGACATAGCTTTGGGTGCATTGCGCTCCGGGATTTGAGGTGGTACCACTTTCAAATCCGTCTATAGTGAAATACGTTATTTTATAATAAGTCGAGGAACGAGAATGTTGAAATTGAAGCACGCAAACGGACGACATAAATAAATATAAATAAATGGTTTTACGTTTGATATGCGAACTTGGGGAATCCGGCTACTTGCTTTGTTCATCGGCAGGGTCTTGGTACTTTTGTCGGAGACGTCAGACCGCACAGGTGGTTCGGGCGTCTTTGATTTCGCATCCGGAGACTTCGCCTTGCGCGAGAAGAACCTGTCGATTTAATCAAAATCATTTTCGTCGATTTCCTTTAATTCGATTTAACATTAAAATTAAATAAAACATGAATTTAAGATTCAATTTGAAAAATTAGCTTTGCGTAAACTTACGGGACATCCTCCATCTCTTTGCTAAGTTTGCTAAGAATATTCAAATGTCAAAACCCATTTTTTTACATGTTACTTATGATTGTTGTACTAACCGGAACGGTGAACGCCCTCGCTTCTTCTTGTCATCCTTAACATCCCCGTTCATATCGACATAGCCATTCATATCAGCCTCGCTAATCGCGTTGTCCATGTTCCCACCCCTCGATCCATATACGGATCCTCCCTTCCTCGGAGGTCTAGCTGGCTTGTTCCTTTGCATAGGAAGCGGCGATTCTTTCATCATCTCGTCAGCCTCCACAGCGTCTTCCGAATAATTTCTTTGCAATCCTAGTATAAAATTCCATTTAACGTAACGATACGTATTTTAAAATAAATTGAAGTTCTTTCGAAAAATCGTACCTTTGATATCGCTCATGCTGAAGCCAGATTTCATGATCTGCTCCATATGAGCCGACGGCACAGTTGGCTGAGCTTGCTCCATCTGTTCATATAAGAGTTTGTTCTGACGCATTTTTATCTCCTGCCACCTCCTGAGCTTCTCGCTCTCCGAGACGAAAGTCGATTGGCAAATAACAGGCAGAGATAATCGAAGGAATTCCCAGTTCGCTTTTTCCATCGTTTCAAATGTATTATGGGAGATTTTTAGACATGGTGGAGTGTCGGAACCCGCTGGGATTCTGGCTACGTCTATCCTAGTATCAGCCATGTCGTCGGTGTTCTCGAATATCGGCTGGTCTTTCGTGAACCAGAACGTTACATGACGGTTCATGTTTCTAAAATGATTGAGGAATTATATTCGACAATCATTGCAAACGAAACAAAATATTCATAGTTGATAATTAATGCGAATAATTTTATACGAAATTTATGAAGAGTGGTAGCTTTTTGGGACTTCATGACACACGAAAAAGTTTGCAATTTTTGACCTGTGGAATGTATTGCCACCGAGTTAAGAAGTAAAAAGCAAATCACTATCCTACTTTTTGTAGGATTGTGTCCCTTAAGGATGTATAGGCCATACATATACTTAAACAATGCT
>NW_017147019.1:593304-631981 GCF_001652005.2 Ceratina calcarata
TTTCCGAAATTTTTCCAACGGGGCGCTGCCACTCTAATAATATCTCCTCGGTGGCTGTTATGTAAATGAAATTTTGCACAGAATTTTTCTCAATATGAAAAGAAAATGAAGATACGAAGTTAAAACGCTTACACGCAGAATGGCTCGTATCCCTCCTGCAAACCACAAGTCGTAAAGAATTTCAACGTATTCACGTCTTGCCCAAAAGTTAACTTTGCCCTTTGACCAACGCCGAGAGTAAAAGCTGGCACGAAGCAGTCGCCTTGAACGTCAGCGAAGGATGTTTCACCGCCAAGAGCGTCCATAAGCAGTTCCCCATTCAAAGAGAAGCCTGAGTAATGATTCGTATTTGTATTGCTGATAAACTTATACAGAATCACTGTTGTACTAGCAAAAGTATGTTGAACACAAATTGTTATTTTAAAATAAGAAGGACTACGAGTAGCAAAGTTAAAAGTCAAAGCGTTATTAATTAAACAAATGGCAACTATGAATAGAAGACATAGACGAAGTGCAACTATGTACAACTTTGCAAAGCAAGTGTGAAAATTGTTGGTCAATTTTAGTATACGCATGCATTTAGGTAGAAATGGTTTGAAAATATTATAACATAAAGTAAGTGTCGTAATCGTTAAGAGGGTTATTATAAAAAAAAAATACATAATTAAATACAAGGGTAGTCCTCGTTGAAAGTTCAAAGTATATTTCAAGGCACGCGCTTTTTGAATCAGCATCTTTTGGAATCACCATTTCTTTCATAGTTAGTATCGTAAGTGTGAATCGTATGAGACATGAACGCATCGTTGTTATTTACAACACTGATTGAGTAGAATACTGGATACGAAAAAAAAAGGAAAATGATCAATCGCGTGCGATGAGAGTGTACAGGTAGATGAACGAAAATCCAACATACACGAAAGCAATGCTATGATAGTGAATTTGGTTCTCTGATCTCTATAGAACACTGGATAATGAATGTGTGTTAATGATAATAGCCTCAATTGAAATAGCTACGGCTATCTTTAGTTGAGACCTTTTAGCCGTTCTTCGTCAAACTTTAAATATCATGAATATGTAAAGTAAAATCATATAAGGACACTGAATTTTTGACTGAAAACCCTCTTAGTTATTGAGTAGAATACTGGATACGAAAAAAAAAGGAAAATGATCAATCGCGTGCGATGAGAGTGTACAGGTAGATGAACGAAAATCCAACATACACGAAAGCAATGCTATGATAGTGAATTTGGTTCTCTGATCTCTATAGAACACTGGATAATGAATGTGTGTTAATGATAATAGCCTCAATTGAAATAGCTACGGCTATCTTTAGTTGAGACCTTTTAGCCGTTCTTCGTCAAACTTTAAATATCATGAATATGTAAAGTAAAATCATATAAGGACACTGAATTTTTGACTGAAAACCCTCTTAGTTAAAAGAGCCATTTTTTATTCATCCCTATATCTCGATCCGTTTCGCACAGCTTTCCGAAGTTTTTAGGCGCAGCGTATGACACAGTGACCTCGTTACGCTGGGTGTTCAGACGGATTGGTGGAGATTGGGGTAGGTCCGTCAATCGGTCAACGTGCGAGAAGGACGACAATAGGGATGCCAGAAAAATGTTGATTATTTTCACACGACGATATCTCCAGGACCAGAAGTCAGATTGAGATGAATCTTTCTACCTCGATTATTACAAGTTTCATCCGTTTATGCTTATTTATTGGCAAGTTATGGATTGTTGAACTTTTACATTTTTTTTTTTACATGGTGTGTCTCGTCTCTCGAGCAAGCGTGACCGAAGACCGCAAATATGTATTAGTATACTATCGACGTGTGTCAGAAAAATGAATACCACGCCAGTCCACTATTCAGCGTTCGGTAGAGATCAGTAAGTAATCTGATTGTTTTGCGAAGCAAACGTCTCGGCATATATTTTTGTCTTGTGATATTACAATGTCCGAATCGAGATCGGTAAAAAAAATTTACTTAAAATCGCTGAATATCTGAATGATTTGAAAAGTTGAATGTACGTTTATGTTCCTGTATCCAGTAATCTATCTCTTGGATCAAATTATATATATATATATATATGTAGTGTATAGCTTTGAAATGGCAGCTCAAGCGTGTGAACGCTCGAAAGATTCCGTCTTACTAATTGTTCGGTCAATTAGATCCAGGAAAACCCCGACAACGTCTCCAACCTGCCATTGTTTGCCAAAAGTCTCGGCTGTGCCCGAATATACTTTTTCCTCCTTTAAAATAAAATTTCACCAATTCAACATATCCGTCCGTGGTCCGCGGTTCGTACGCGAACCATCAAACATCCTTAGCACGACAATTAATTGATAACTTGTTCTTGTGTATGTGTGTGTGTGCGCGCGAGATTCTCGAAGAGGTGGCGAGAGGAGACATAATTGTATGTACACTGTACAATGTATAAATAATGATATCTTCGCGTATTCGAAGCCACACTTATTGTTTTGCGAGCGAAATTCAGATTCCGCTCTTCGGACAAAGGAGGAAACGCAGAAAAAACAACCAAGTCAACATTTAAAAAGAACATAGAATAGACAAGGACAATAACAGTCTGTGACGCGAGAAAAACTCAACAAAATGATGGGCCTGCGAATCGGATTACTGGATAAGTTTGACTCTTACTGATCGTTCGGTCTGCGACGTCAATGAAACATCCAACTACGTCGCCCACTTGATATTTGTGACCAAAAGACTCGTGGCTACCGGCGTGTACTTTAGTTACCTGACATTCACGATTGGTATCAATTATTTATCTCCACTGGAACCGTGAACACGCATTTGCAAACAATTTCCTCGACATATACACATATCTATCTTACCATGAACTCTGTCGATATGACTTTATCATTTTCGTTTACGCGATTTTCTAAAGTGTCTTCTTAGATTCTGGCAATATATCAATCCGACAGTCAATCAAATTGATACTTACATTGTAACCGTCGAATGCCCAGGTGTTCTCGTCGCTTCCCAGCATGCTTCCAGGCATGCAATCTGCTTTAGCCCAGCCTACCCTCATGGGACCAGCAGTTAGCACTTCAAATTCGAAGTACCATTTGCCGCTGCTCACTGCATAGTGTTTTTCCACGCGATAAGTTCTGAAGTATAATTGCCTCAGTCTGCTCGCCTCCAGAAGCAATGCTATACAATTAAAGTTCATAAAAACGTTCTTTAAATCAATTACATATTCATACCTAATTGAATGTGCAGACAATATGAAATATGCAAAAATGTGCAGGACATTAAAAGTATAATATGCATTTCGTGAATTTGGAAACAGCTTTTAATATTTTGATAATTTTCAATTAATTTCTAATAAAAGTTTACCTTCATGCTGTTCTCCAGTGGGTGGTTCCAGCATGTATCCATAAACCAAAAGCGTTCTCACTGTTTCACTAGCAGTGTCACGATTAGCTTTCTTAATGGCTTCGTCAACTTTAGGGTACGGCACCAAGTGCGGGCTTCGTCTCATTTCTGAATCTTCGTTCAGACCGTAAGTCCAACCCTGACTGATTCTCTCCTTCGCCCATAAGTTATGAGTGTTCTCCGCGAGTTGATCGACCAATTCTTCCATTTTGGGAGTTAAGGTAATAGCGCTGAGGTCCAGTGGTGCTGGTTTGTATCCACTGCTCTGTAGAAAGGGCTCGTTCGGAAGCCTCAAGGTTTTAATTCTAGAAGGTGGTTTATCCATTGTTATATAATATCCCAGAGCCAAAATCGTTTTTAACGTTTGCACTGCCAATTGTGTATCGTAACGTTTTTCTGCAGCTGGTAGTCTCTCGAATTGAACGATACACGGATGGATCTTTCTTAGATCGTCTCTGTGTTCTCCATATATCCAACCGGCTTCGATTTTATTCATCGCCCACATTTCGTGAATGTTCTCTGCCAATTTATCCCTAATCTGCTCGACGTACGATGGTAAATTGATCATGGACGTGTCGACCGGGGCAGGAACGAAGGCCGTGTCGTCTTCGACCAGCCATGGACCAGCCAAGACCACTTTGTTCATGTTACCAAAATAGAAACAAGGATCCAAGGATAAAATTTGTTGCGGTAGCAAACTCTCCACCAAGGGTGAGAATTCTTCTGGTGGTTGGTACTTAAGCCGGCCATGATCACCGCCTAACAGGAATCTGCAAGACAGTTTGGAGGAACAGCTAATTGCTGGGAAGAACATGCCGTCCAGATTAAAATTCCTAAATGATCCCATGATGGGTGCTCCATTGAAGGTGAACGTGATTATGGGCACTGTGAGATCCAACGCGCAGCCGATCACGTCGCTCTTCCTGATATACGGTTCCGTTGCGTTCTGCATCACTTGGGTTTTTCTACCACCTGTCCACAAATGTGCACCGTCGAAGCTGAAGGAGTAAAGGTCGTCGCCGACACCGTTGCCTCCCCATTTTTCACCACCACCGGGATATGGCACGTATCTAAGTGGAAACAAAGAATAAAATAATATAAATAGAAGACGTCAATCACTCTGAGATTTAAAATTGTGATTTTCCTAATATTTAAAAAATACTTCCAACATACCCAGAGGTGTTTGCCCAGCCAATCCTCAAATGAGGCATCATATGAGTTGTCTGTTCAATGTGATCCACAGTAACTTCGAAGTACCACTTCTGATAAAGTGCTGACCCTTCAACTCTGCCGACGAATATATTTGGTCTGACGCTGGCCACGTGGTCCACCAGTTGCGTTTGTAAAAGAAGATTCTTCCCAGGTAGGAGAAAATCGCAGATGTTGTTCTGCGATGATCTGACCGCGACGCCGTTACCCACGCAAAGTGAGCAGAGAACGTCCAAGACTTTTGGATCTCTCCCGTGTTTCTCCAGCAACGAAATGATGACTTTAATGTGTTCATCCTATAAACACGATTTTGCATTAATCATTAGAATTGATGAATGATTAAAATGTTTCCGATCAAATATTTACTCTCATCATGTTCAAAGCTTCGGGCGAGTCGATAAGAACGCAGTGAAGCACGTCTAACATCCCAGTGCCCTCGCTGGAAGCTTGCGAACCCAGTCGACTGAACAGCCAGTTCAACCGATTACTGTTGGCAAATTGTGCGCAATTCGTGTGATTCCCTTTGATTATGGCTGCCAGTAGTTGATACAGGTAACCGGATATTTGGTCCCAAGCCTGGCCGCTTTCGTCACCAGAAAGTGCTACTAGAAATCCTTGAGAGGTGATCACGTTGATTTTGTCGATGGCTTCTAGGATTAGATTTAGGATGCCTTCTTCTTGGAACAAGTCTTGACGATTTCTTAGGGCACGGAATCTGTTTTGCTTCTCCTCGTGTTCTATGATTAATTAATTCATTAATTAATTCAGTCAATAAGTAATTACGTGATTAATTAGATAGTTAATATTGTATTAATTATTATGCTTACCCATGTCGTCCTCGGGTTGAGCAAAATAATTAATCAAGTCTTCCAGACACATCACCATTTCGTTGAGATTCACATTTTGGAAGAACATAGACGCTCTCCTATCGACTTGCAGCGTCTCTAGGCCTCTAAAACATATTCGGTCCTTTTAGCGATCAGCCTGTCCGCGTTAATTCGCTCCCATCCAAGCCTCTACCATGTTTAATCCCATCGTTTTAATCTGAACGAATCTATCCTATCGCAATTGAGCCACACTCACGTGATAAACTGTGTGAACAAACTGCTGCACTTCCGGATCACGCGAGCCGTCCGGGATTCCTCTTCCTGCGACCGTGAGAAATCTAGACCATCGTCCATCTTGCCTTCCTCGTGAAGGACTGCTTGCTTTTCCTCCACTTTGCCCACACCCTTCTTTTTCGTCTCATACGACTAAATAAAATAATAAATTTAATATCGATTTTTCGTCGACTAACATTTACTCTTGGAATTATGTTTACCTTGTATGAAACCCAGAGGCAAGTGGTAGCGTGTTGCATGATAACAGTCGAGTCACCGTATTTGATAATGGGCAATCCAATTACTTCGAGATCCTTGTCTTCAAGAATGATTTTCTGATCATCTTTCTCTTGCCTCAGCCAGAACGTCGAGCTTTCGATCGTCGCCTCATTCCTTCAAACAGATTTACGTAAACTCATGACAGGCTTTATAGATTTATAAGAAGATTGAATATGCAAATAAAGAAAATCGACTGCATATCATAACAGTTCTATTCTTAAAATTGATACCATAAATGTTTGATTCTCCAATAAAATATCTAATGACCTTTGAACTTTCTGAAACCCACCTATCAACCAGGTATAATTCGTTGTTCTCTTTGACACCGAGATAACGTCCGGTTGTTAAATGTCTGATCCTCATCGGATGCAACCAGTTGATAAAGCCACCAGCCCATTTCGTCCTCGCAAGCTCCAGCCTCCAAAGCGAGCGAGCTTGGCTCATTACGCTGCCTCCCTCGTAGATCACTATGCTGTAACAAGAAGCCTTACCTTAGTTGTTACAGCAATGCTAATCGAATTATCAACAAAAACGATTATCCGTAAAATGAAAATACGGGTGAATCGTGCAAGCTTTTTTTATAAGTTAAGCAGATAAATTCAGACGTCAATTACTTTTGACTGGGGGTCGTGCTCCATGAGGACGGTATAGTGAGACATTCGTCGCCGCCGTGGAAAAATCGTAAAACGTCGCCGCCGAACACGTAGCCGACGTATTTCATCCGGCTGATTCCAGTGCCGTACGGTTGCACCGACCAGTGCGTCACGTGGAACGATGCATTCACCACTGACAAGTCGTTTTCCTTCGTCGTGTGCTGAAGTAAAATGAACAACTCAATCGATGACACGAATATTTGGCGTGACGAGCTTCGATGAGCTCGGGCAACGAGCCAAACGTTGCATCTGTTCTTTTAATGTAAGATCATGAATGAATTCATTGGGGAAAAGTATCAGAAACTGGATTTTATGCGTTTACAAGAAAAATATACAAAGTATAAAGAATGATAGAAATTTTTAAATGACACAATATATTTTTTAATATTATTTTGCATAAAAATGTGATTATTACCAAGTATCTTTCGGTGGCTACTGATACCAAGATAAGATCGTCACCGACTCGAACTTTTTCACCCTCTGACCTCTGCTTGGACGCTGGGTGCACGGTCCACCAGCAGGCCTCGCCTAAATCGATCGCACACGTTTAATCATAACTGGAATTACTCGATATTAATTTGGTGTCGCGTTCCTTCGGCTAACCTTGAGAATGTTGTTGGAGACCAACGTCGAAAGCCAACTTGTCGTTGGACGAGCTGGTCGATAGGCAAGCCAAGTACTGTAAAGGAAACGATCAGTAATCCCGTGAGGATCGAATCAATTTTTAAGCACTTACCATGTCGCTGTTCAGGTGCCTCAGTAGAATAGCGTTGCCATAAAGTAGCGTCCTGTGCCCTGATCCCGTCCCCTTTCCCTACAATACCGAGAAATTCAATGAAAAATTGTGACGCGGAACATCCGACCTGAGACGCTTTCAGATAGAAAATGGATAAAGAAAAAAGAAAATTAGACAAGCGTACCGATAAGAGAAGGCCATAAATGACTGCTAACAACAGGCATGTATTCGTTCATGCTTATTGGCAACGTAAACTGGTTGCATGTTAACGTAAAAGAATGCAGTGACGTAGATGAGGCGCGGTGCAACATACAAATACAAATGTAACGCGTTAAACATAAAAAGCAGAGATGCACATTTGACAGTAATTATCGAGTGTAGTTCAATAGAAGAACAAAAGAATAATAAAAAAAAAATTGCTAGCAAATGATGTTACCCACAACATGAACGGAGTCCTGGTGCGATACAAAAGGTATACTTACTAAACTTTCTTGCTGCTGCAAAGAGAAACATAGCAGTTATGAATCTCGTATTTTCTCGATTCGCCGAGTCGTGAGTATAAGTAGATACAAATGAATGATAACAGTTCGGTGAAGACGCCTACACAGTCGTTCGATAGGTAAAGGATGTGCGTTTGCGTGTGATTTTGAGGCACGCATCGAATGATATTTGGATGAGTTGCGACGTGTACGCAACAGAAATCGGGCACTATGTACAAATGGGACGAGAAGACAATATGGAGAGACGAGAGACAATTTGTGAAATGTTACACGGCTACATTGGACGCATGCCAGTGGACTAGGATATCTGTGGATGCATTCAGAAAATTGTCTTTTACCTCAGAAAGGATCAACACTTAAACTACTTCACAATTTTTCAAAAGACGGGAGACCGTGGGTATCTACTTTCTAAGTGCATCGTTCAAAATTGGGATAATGATCTCCGCATTTTCTACTTTTTATGGCCCACTCCTATGCAAATGATCTACATAATTACGGAACGCATGGTGCAAAGGAGAGCGCTTGTTGCAGAAATAAAAAAACGCTGTAGCTGTTTTAAAAAGTAAAATACACTATATACAAGAACGTCTGCACAGGAAAAAGACTCCAACGGGAAGAAAAACTCGGTGTATCGTTCTATAGAGTTTGCACGATAATCAGTGTATGATAATTTGTAATATAATTTAATATGGTAAACAAGTATACGTTACCGTCTCGGAACCGGCAGCAGTGACCAATTCCTGTAAAGCTCTCACCGAGAGAGCTTGCTCTATTACGAATACGCATTGCGACAGGTCAGGCGGTATATTCTACGATAAGCAAAAACGGGCTAGCATTATTTTCTCCCCTGCGAGTAGTTACGGTCAGTAATTGGTCAGACGTTCACCTTGTCTGCTATATTCTCGAGGAAACAGTGCCTGTTACCGAAACCCTCGGCTGCTAGACAAACCCTTTCACCAGTCGCTGTGCAGGACAAACATACCATGTCCTCCTACAATTCCAATTCAATATTTCATTTATTATACTGTCCCTTCGTAGCGAATTAAACTTGCGTTGGCAAATGCTGATCCATTTTTACATCATTTTCTCTGTTTCTTTGAAATAATCCATTAATTTTAATTAAGAATCGTAAAAAGGGAGATCGTGTAGGAGTTCGAAAAAAAAGTATTCATTGATGCATAGGAATATAAATGGGACTTTTGCGAAACGATGAAATATGACATTAGGCCAAACGACAGATGCTCTACGCCCAGTGCCAAAACCAATTTGGACCGTCTCAAGAATTTGCAAGCATACTTTTGTACAAACATACTGAGATGCGTTTCCTAAAGACTTCCAAAGCGGATTGTCAAGGAAACGATGTCAACTGTTTTTATTACGCAGACTCAAAGTGGACGGAATGAGTCATGAGCAAGTAAAACGCAATTTGTTTAAATTTGTAAGCAGAATAATTTACAAAGTAATCCGTGATGCATATCGATTTCGAATAGTTGGATTAAAGACTAGAATATAATAAATAGATTGTAGATTTGATTATAGAAAAATTATATCAACATATAATATAAAAGATACAATATTAGATTGAAAGTGAGATACATAATATTATTTCTTAATGGATGAAACAAATGGCTATTTAGATTTTATTTTTTGTTTTATTTTGCATAAAAATCCGCAGTTTAGTGATAAAGCACTTCTCGATGATTGTATTACGTATATAGAATTCTGGAAAACGCGATTTCAGAATTTCCTGATCGAAATTGATACGATTTTCCACGCGTGCTACTGGATTAGTTTGCCAGATGCGTGGCTGCGCATCAGATAATGCAATCAATGATAATTGCAATCATCGATAGATAGCAAGGTTATTTCTATCATTCGACCCCGTCGGCTCGTCGTGTCGCTTGCAAAATTCCAAGTACCTCGATTTGTTCCGGTTGCATTAACAGTTCCGCTCCGCTACTTTACATTTTTCACGAACGCGTTTTGTGAAGGTACCGTGAATGGCACGCAGGTCACAGGTTCGCATAAGTAACAGGCATTAATTAGCATAACGTTTGCATGTTTCTACCGAAAGGCATGCGAGACGCGTTCGAGTGCCAAGCGAAATTCGCGAGCGGCCAGAGGCTACCGCAAATTCACTCGTCAGCAACGTTGCTGACTTTCTTCGATTCGAATAGCAATCAATAATTTCACAAAGCTAATCCTACCGTGACCGTGATCATGATTCTTAACGACGAACGTGAAAGAGAAAACTGCATCTAACAAACTAAATCTATTATCTGTATTGTGGAGTTGACGTCGTAACGTGGATGTAAATCTATATTTCGACTGAATAATCCAATTCATGTAATAAACATTAATCGTATCGACTTCCGGCCGGCAAACCTAACTTTGCCTCGCTGTATTTCGACGGACTTTAGTAACTGGGCGTGTCTTCTGAGTTGATTAGGGTCCTCGGTTTACGAGGGACAAAGTTTAGATTAACTCCTGGATAGAATATGAGAAAAACATTAATCTTCTCGGTAAGTGTGCAATCTAGGAGTCTAACATTTTCATAAAATTAGTAAATCAATGCGATATTGTTGTCCAGATGTTTTGAGCGTTGGAGGAAAATATAATAAAGTATAATCGCCCGTTGTTAAAGGAATGGACGTGTTAATTTAAGCAGCGACCGTGCTAATTATCGATCGGTATCTCGATTCTACGGAGCTTTTAGCGCGATTGTCGCAGCCACTTATTTCGTTACAATCGTACGAACCTTTGGCCAGGTTAATGGGCCATTCTTCACGTTCCGTACGGAGGCACTCGAGTTATTAACACGAATGCGAGGCCGGTTTTCGTAGTGGAATCTTTAATGAAAAGGATACGAGATACGTATCGATCATACGGAACAATGCATCGTCGATTGCTAAAATTAACTGTCGCCACGCTCTTAAAGAAGACAGCCGAGAGTCTAGAGAGACGACTTTAAACACTGTAGCAATTAATTATTATTTTTAATTAACCGGTTTATTGCTACTCGAGCTAGCTACGAGCGCAACCGGGCCGAGTGGCCAAAGGTGTCAACAGTCGTTGACTTAATTAATGCTCATTGCAAACCAGAGCTCGCGACATCTTTTCTACGCATATCCCTACGTTTCATAAACGTTGTTTGTTGATCTCAACGCTTGCCAGATTGATTTGCAGCTGAACGTAATTTCTCGACTTTATGAAACAATTTTAATATCCCGGTGGATATTTTAAACTGCGTTTAATAAGTCAGAGTTCATGAGATTGAAAACAACGAGGAAAAAAAATTGGAAAATCGTGTTACGCCCCTATTTCAGTTCTTCGCAGAGCGGAGCGAAACTGATTTATTACGTTCGCGTTACGGTAGCTCGAGCAAGGTCATCAAGTAATATCTAAAACGGAATATACGTGGCACGACGTTAAAGCCAACGAATTAAGATATAAATTTCGTATAATCCGATTTGCACCTTGCAATAAACCGTGAACGAAACGCAATATCTCGGGTTAATAACAGAATTTATCGATTCAATATGCTAAACATAAAGAAGAAGAGCAGGAAACGAAAGGAGAAACATGTTCCTTTACATTTAAAAAGATCATGTTCTTTAATTGTAAAGGTAAACTTGTATGAAGGTAGATCAGTATCGATGCTCAATTTCCATGCGATCCAAAGGAACGAAACTGGCCGACGAACATTTCAAATGTTTTTTGGCCGTTTGGACATTTTGAATTTCGGCCACACATGTACTTAAAATCTTCAAGTAGAACTCGACATTATAATCACAACAATAGAATATGGATAGACCACTGGGCATCGGAGGTCCCGACGACAGGTGAGACATTTTTTATTCGATCACGACCCAGGTAATCCGAACGGATTTTGTATTCTTACGAAACGGGGTTAACCAATATGTTAGTCAGATCGTTTACGAGTCAATTTGTATCGATGATCTGTTGCTCACGTGATCTCGAGCGTTTTATATGGTCATAACCCTTTCGTGCAGAAGGTTAATGGGATGACGATAATAAGTTTCCTGGAAGAACAGTCGATTTCCCGAGAACATTTGAAGAGCTTGCAACTTGGACAATTCTTTGTCCTGCAAAGTTAAGAAAGAAGTAGTTAAGAAATTCGGAAGAGGGATCGATACTGTTATACCTTTCCATTTAAATATACATTTTGTTATGATTCCAAGTCACGAAAACCGCTTGCAGTCGTTTAGCGCTCCGGAACGAAGTTACACGATATCGTATAATTTAATTAGCGCAGCAATTTTCTTCTTGCATTTATCTGATCGAAATCAAAGGGTCAGAGTAGATTATTACAGCGTTTGTTTATTAAAATTCATAATTCTTTGGAGAGCTTCGAGCTTGAATTAGTTTTTCTCGGAAAAGGGTGTCTCGAATCCAATGTTGAATAGAATCGCATTTAAGGATGTGCAAAACGAATTAAAAACTAAAATTGGAACGTCAATAATTCTTTGGATAGAAACTTAATGCAACGTGGTGAAGAATCTCCTGATGGATGCCTGGTGGCGGGTCCGTTGACCGAAAGGGGAGGAGGGAAGTGTTGTAGTTGTCGTAAGCGGAGTCGAAGCCGTAGCCGCAGGCGAAGACGGAGGAGGAGGAGGCGTTCTACAAGGAGGAGAAGGCGTTCTTCAAGGAGAGTAAAATGCATCTGCAAGCCACGCACGAGGCGGCGTAGACGCCTGATTCTGTCAGCCAATCCCTTTATCATCTTTTATCTGGAAATGTACTTTAAATCTCCCGGTAAACGGGTGACAGAAGTGGCTCGAAGGGCAGGGAGAAGGTGGTGCGCCATGTCGGAGAGCAGGAAGAGAAAATACTACAAGCTCGCGTGTAAGATGAGAAAAGGATGCGGAAAGCGCTGATTCCTTCTGGCTCCCGTTTCACTCCCTTGGTGTCAGTCGTTACCGTTCACAGATAAAATCCGATCTAGCCTCGCGTTATAAAAGTATTTCACAGTACGAAACGCGAGGATCGACGAATAGAAGAAAGTCACATCGTCCGTGTCCGAGTAATCTAGAAATACGAATTTTAATTTTCTGTTCGACACGACTGTATCTCGTACGCGTACTCATTTTTTTTTTTTGCTGATCTTGTATTTTTATACCTGACGAGAAATATACGTGTTTTCATTTGTAAAGACTTTTATGGCGTAATTAATAGTAAAAGGGTAGGAAAAATCGATGGACACGCGTGGCGTTGTTGGTAAACGCATACCGATAACGAAACCGCGTGAGGTGTATTTTTATTAGGGGCGGGTATTAGAGTCGCGCATCGAGCGCAGCTTATGGAAGCTCAAGGCTGCGGCTACCCTCTCGGTCACCATGCTCGATCCTTGCGATCCGAACGGGGTCAAGGTCGTTCAGTGCGAGAACTTTAAGTGCTTCAACGATTCATTGAGCGTGTACCTTGTCCCAACGATAAATCGCGATTTTATGCAAGCTTCCGTAACGTACAAGTGACCGTGTCATTGTAAACCAACGTATCCATCGGCACAAAGACCTAAGCGGATGTGTCTAATGGTGTTGCTAATTTTCTAGCCAAATGCGTTTAAGCTTCCGCATTTTGCTAGGTCTTCCGAATTGTCGTCGTACATGTTATCATACGACGCGATCGTTCGATAACGCGCGCTTTTCTGCAATTCCCACGTGATACCCGGTTCACGACATTCACGCATCTAACGTATCGCGTGATTCCGGTGCCGTTTAATATTCATCATACATTGCATTTCTATATTGGATCAGCGTTTGCATGCCACGAACCACCTGCATACAGTGTCATACATACTTCAACTTCTCAACAACCATTTGAACCCTTAACTCTTACCTGGGGTGAAATTTCTTTTCATCAATATAGTACTATTAATGTTGTTCTTTCAGTCATATTATTTAATAATATTCTCTGAAAAAAGTTAGTTTATAAATAAATTTTGGAAAGCTCACCGTGCGAAGGAATGATACGTCATCCTGCTCGGAACCACCCTCGCTGTCAGCCATCCCGGTACGTTTTCACTCACTGTGGTTTATCGCCTGGCCCGGTTCTCTGAGTTCCGTAAACTCCGACCAGGAAGCGAATAGGGCGCGGATGATACGCGATCACACGCGGTCGCGGTCCGGCATCGTCTCACCCTTCCGGTGGGCACGCACCCTCGTCACCGGCGTATAGATCACTTTTCACGCTGCGCCGTGCAACGGCGATCACCACCAGGCACTGACGTTCTAACCTACGATGGTGCACCGATGATCAGCCACTACTGAACCAAGGGTTGCTTTCTCGCGACACCCCCAAGCACCCTGCGCAAGCGCCCGTTCCCTTCAATCAAATTCCGCATGCTCGAAATTTCATCGTTAAACGACCCGCTCCATGCATTCATTATTGTTGTAGTTGACAATCCACCTTCGCTTAATTCGAAATTAGAATAACCGCGTAACTTTTTCAATTAATAAGCAATTTTCCTGGGAATATTTCATTTAAGGGTAAAAACGAATTTTAATCATTTTTATGATACGTCGGTCGATATAAACTTTTGAGCATAGGCTTTACTGAATCGATACATACACGACTGATAGGATAACTGTGCAGATTTTTTATTAAAAGATATTAAGCTGGGGAATTATTTTATTGAGGGTGAGAGTTCAAACATTTTTATAGTCGGTTGTTCTGACGACTTGAAGTGGATTTAGAATTTCCACCACATCGTTGAATCGACACGTTTGGTAGGTTCGTCCTACTCTACTTTGGGTATTTGTTAAGAGGGATGCTTGTTTGGAGGACCTCTTGTCATTTTCAACAATTCGAGTTGAGCATTTTGCGACATCTTACGAATGGAGAAGATTTCGCTACTTCAAAACCTTGAGCAAACTTTAATTGGGTATTCCGTTTCTGCGAACTCTAAAGCCAGCCCTCTAAAGAGAAATAAATTCACTTCAAAAGTCGGTTCAAACCTTGTCTTACTCCAGAGAGAAGTAATTACAGTGACCCAAAACCATGGGCTTATAATTTAACAAAGTTCATAGTAAAAAGTAGAATTCGTGGACGAGATTCATCGCCGTCATTATGTAAACGCCGTGATCGCTAACAGTGACGTTAATTACGACGACATTGATACCCATCCACGGTATTATCGGTTTTTACTATTTACGTATTAAACGTGCGTCAATTAAAGCGCGGAAGCCCGTTTACTGAGATATAAATTCTACATGGATTCAAATAAAAATAGTACAACCGTCTCCTGCTTCCGGCGAAAGGCTGAACGTATCTGACTCATTTGAATTGCGTTAGCTCCAGAAATTTCAGTGGATTAATTATACAGGCTGAGTCAGTAATAAATACCGTACGATAATTATTTAATAATTTTACTAAAGCACGTGTATGAATTTATTATATATGATTCAAATTATTAAATGAATTTAGCCTTGTACTTGACGATTTTATATTGACTCACCCTGTACATGATAATCCGAGTAAATCGAATTTTGATTAAGTGCGGACCGATCGATAATCGAATGAATATTGCCCGAGCTTTAATCAGCTAATTAAACAATACGGTGACAGCGTGGTGAACGGACACGTTTCAAGCCGGTCCCATTTCATTCTGGTGTCTATTTCCAGCCACTGGGCAGAAATAGATGCATTTACCACTCACCGAGTTATCCGTGTGCTTGGCCGTGTCTACACTTAAATTAGAAATGGTATTGCGTTAAAATACGAAGGTTAAGGATATCACGAATTAAACGATGTTCGGGTCTATCGATAAATCATGGATCCGTGGACTGGCAACGGATCAACGCTGGATATTATATTCACGTGCTAAATATTTCAATTCTCGTATACTTAGTAGCGAGAAAATACATTCTGTCATTGGGACGAGGCGTCAATGTATTCGTCAGAGTTACGCAATTTTGGAAATTCGTTGCCAGAATGCATATACGTGCTCGAACGATCGAGAATCGTTCGTCCAAATCTAATAATCCTTATAGAAAATTCCTGTGTTTTTATCTTTCTTCACTCCGTGTTATACTTGCTATAACGCTAAATAAAAAATTTCAAGAATGGCTCGTAATTTTAAATCCGCTGCCAGAATGCATGTAGGTACCCAAACGATCGAATGTAACAATCCCTGTATAACATTCCCGTAACTTTCGTTTTCCTTCCACTATGCTTTATAATCACTAATTAAAAAACCCCAGGAACGGGTTCTAATTAAAATGGAACACTAGTTTTCAAGAGGAACTCGCGTATCGCGGTCAACTTTTACGCAGGCACACGCGCTGTTTGCATCGAGATCGATCCTCCGTCCGCAATGCAAACAGTAACGCACGCCGCATTACCTTCGAACTTCACGCAATTTTTCTCCACTTCACTTGGCCCAACGAAAAAAGTCAACCCCGAGATACACCTTAATCGAACGATTTTCACTATGTGCTCTCACTCACTTTATGAATGAAGTCGATTTCTTATCGATCCCAGATCGAGGCAGGAGGTAATCGTGGGGATGGATGGGCTGGATTTTTCGTTCTCTCCGTCGGGCCCCACCGACGGAATTCGTGTCGAGGCTCGAGCGGTTCTGCCGCGGTGTCGAGCGGAATGGAGCGAGCAGCGAGCGAGCGGTTCTACCCGGCTATTTTCAGCCTCGAGCCGAGCCCGCGTCGTCTCGCGTCGCGACGCTGTCCGCGAAACAAACGCGATTACAATTATTTCTTTTCTATCATTCATTGAAAATTAAAAGATGAATCATATGACGAGTAGTTCTCGTAAGTAAAACGAACTTCTTATATCAAATAGCTTTAGGCAAAAGATATCAGTGTATGATTTTTAGTTTGCGAATACTTGAATTTAATTTTAAGTTTATGCCTTGTACATTGGCAAGTCGTGTGACTAATACAGCGAAGAATGTTGTGCATTTATATTTACAAATTTCATTGATCTAATTTCATAATTTCGTAATTTGCCACGAAAGCTTGCCAAATGCTTATGAAAATGGAATTCAAGCGCAACACACACCCCAACAGTGAACAGGCGAAACGTTTTCTACGAAACAATCTTTAAAGCTAACCACCGACAGCGAGTAAGCTTGGAAATATCGATCAGCTTCATCGGTTCTCGACTGTTGGTAGTCATTCGTATCTCAGCAGCGAATAAAGTAGAACAGCATTTATTCGGGGGGTACTTTTTATAAAACACGATACTCACCTCGACACCAGATGGCGAGAAACCCCTCACCCCTTTTCGTAATTTCAAATAAGGGTTGAAAAAACAGTGACACAGTTATGTAAAATTTTGTTTATTTCATGTATATATCAAGTTTACAATGAAAATCATCGATGCAATTCTTCTGGCTGAGAGCAATAAATCTTCAGTCTCAGTTTTTTTTTTTTTTTAAACCCTGGGTACCAGTTGATTGACCTGCCTTGATCGATGGTTATTGCAGATTTATTGTGCAACAGCAGGGGGAACATGTGATAAATCCTTCCTGCGTAGCGCGATTTCTGGAGAAAAAAACGTCAGATTCTCGTAAAACAGAATTGATCCAAGTGTCACGCGATACTTTATTATGCGGGCGGGAGGAGCGTCGTTACCTCATTTTATTTACATGCAATCGACCCAAAATGCGGGTCCATCGGCATGCTAAAGTGGCTATAAATTCTTCTTACAAATTAAACGAAATTCGGGGGTCTGAGTCGAAGAAAGTTGGAGGAGAGACTCAAAATGGCAGTAGCCGAGCGTGAAATATCGTTGACAAATGGTCGGGTCCTCGCGATTCTTCACCCGAGCGCGGTAGCAATAAGCCGCGCGTCAAACGCGAGGAATTATTGACTTTATCTGTCTCCGCGCGCCCCTCTTTACAGCTTATAGCTGTAGCGCGGCAAATACGCGGTGGCTTTTTATCGAATATGGCAAACTCACCTAGACAATAAATCGTCTTAACCCGACCCGGGTGATCCCTTTATTGCCGGGAACCCTCCCCCTTCGAACGATCGGCCGACTACTACTTTCGTGCTACTTCGCGCAAATAAATTTGCACCGGCACCGGAGTCTGCACGCGGGCCTCGATTCTCCGCGCCGAAGGAAAGCGTAATTTATTTTCACCCGTCCGCACCGAAGGCAATTGCATCATTTATATACGGGGCCGGGGTTGAAATTTGAAATTAAACCTTTGTCTTGACCGGTGAGATCCTTCGTTAAGGAACTGGCCGGAATTTACAATTCGTTCCCACTAAGAAAGAGCAATCTGAGAATTAAAGAGAATACTCGACGAATCGTCGATCATCTGGTCGAATTGTATTTTTAACTGTTACTATGCGATAACGATGAGCGTATTATTTGCTGGTTCCCAGAGATAATGTTAATGTGGTCGATCGTATTGGGAAAATTAAAATAATTTGGGAAATATTTAATTTACTGAGAATTAATTGTTGTTTCTGTTCAACAAGCTTAAACAGAACTCGATTTATTTGTGTATACATTGATACGAAATCGCGCTAGCGTGTCATTGTGTTTTTGGTTTATACTGTTGTAAAATAATATCGGGACCGGGTAGAAATAAAAAATCTAATTAAAGCCGGTATTATTGTCCTCGTTAATTGGTATCAGGATGCGATTGTGAAACAACGTCCAGTGCTTTAATTAAATGAAGCAAATATAATTCGATAATTGTACAATTGCAGATAGGTTTTCAAGGGGAATAGAATAAACGTTTTTGGAGACGAGAGCTCGCGAGAATGATTTACTGTTTCAGCAAGTAAATCCTCTTGGATGTACGCGACTTCGATTTTGGAACTCGACAAAATATTTTATGACGTCGCAGTTTTTAACCTCGCCGACACAATTTTTTTGGGGTGGTTTTGGGGGGAAAGAGAACAAACGAAACTAGCTATTCCTTCGCGCGATATTATTTACGCGGCGTCGATCAATCTTCCTTTTCAGAGCCGCGTTTTTGACACGGTTAACTGTAATTTCGCGTTGACGGCCGCATAAAAGTGTTTCATTCCCGAAAGTTATCAGGTTCACCGGAGGGACGTTGTCACCGGGGCGACACAGCATATTTAAAGAGATTTCTGCGAGCTGTCGCGAACACTGAATCGGCTGGGTAACGGGGGATCGGGACCGCGGAACTTTCGCGCAAAAAATATCTTTGACACGCTGTTCGACACATGCGAGCCGGCGAGGCGCGAACCAATGCGGGACTTCTACTCAGATTTGTCCAATTCGCGAAACGAACTTTTGACCCAATGGAATATAATGTTCGCGTCAATTCTGCGCGGCATAAATGAAGTGGCAAACGGACTTTGTTGGCCAACTGGAGAAAATAAACCCGAGGAACTGCTAACTGGAATATGAAGTTAATTTCGTACTCGTCAACCGCGCGGGATTAACATATAAATTTGTCAAAATACTTTGTCCCACCGTTACATCTGTCCGAATGTCCAATACCATCGCGGTGGCTCGATTATTTTGTTCCCGTTGATTCGTTACACTCGGCACGCGTTCCCTTTAGATCGCGCGTCCCACGGTCCATTTGAAAGTTCGTCTATGAATAGAAATAAGCAGAGCAATAACTAATCCAATGAATCTCTCGATGAAGCGTCCCGGAAATAATGGCTTCTCCCGTTGTTTCGTAATAACCGGAACTTGCGCATTCTCGGATATAATGTATACGGCGCGTGGCTCCTCGGGGGACGGACCGTCGGTCACCTCCTATGAAATGTTGATCACAGTTTGCTACAGAAACCGACCGCGTCTCCGATTGTCAATCTTCAAACGAACGCTAGCAGATTCGATTACTGCCCCGGACGCGTTCTATCATGTACAAGGATAATTCACGATCTTATCGTTCAATCGATGATACGACGCTGCAGTGACTTGATACGGGCGCTATCTATACGTAGGGAATTTCGTTACAGTAGACGGGAGACATCCCAAAACCCTTAGGCCACATGTAGACGCGCCAGATTGAATTATTTAACCGCGGTTCCCACGACCGGCCGCAAGCCTAATTACGAATAGAGGCGAGTTTAGAAACTGCCAGCCTGCAAGTCCAATTAAACCGTTATTCGTTTCCTCGCTTTCGCCTGAAGATACCTGCACTTCCAACTGCTTCCTCCTATCTAGCAAAGAACTCAGATATTCCAAATTAGTAATTACGAGAGACTACCTCAATTAAAAGATTATTAAATAAATCATACTGTCAATGATGAATAGTTTTAATAAAATCGAACTTCAAATAAACAAGAATTTCACGTATCATCCGATTGAAAATCGTAGACAATCAGTGCGAGTACAAATGAATGGGAAAAACGTGGGATTTAGCGACATGAAGAGGAACAGGGGATTAGGGCAGGGAGCCAAGACGTCGTCGAGTCAGTTCGCTCGGCTATTTAGTCTCGCGCAGTATCTTGAAATCGGCGGTGTTTGTTTCGCAAGCAAAGAAGCACCGCGGCGAATCGAAATGCTCTCCCGATAGCCGGTGGACGCCTGAACCTGTCTTGCGTGTCGATCGTGACCCGTCGAGTCCGATGTTGATCCACTGCGTTGCGAGCTAAAAGCTTCCCGGGCAAACGTGCAACAGAAAGCAGCACGCCCGACGTTAAAACGTGGAATCGTTGGAAATTGTTTGCCCGGGCTGTGAATTTTCTTGAGAGCTCGGGAGCTTTGAAAATTTCGCGGTAAATAATTGCTCAGAAATTACGGCCACTCTCCCGGCATTGTCCTCGTGATCGCCGGAGATACAGCGTTATTATGAAGACTGTTCCTCTTAAAGCTGGTCGTATTTCACTTTATTGTTTATAGCTGTTTTTATATTTGTCTAAAGTGTTTACATTAACGTAGGGAAGGTAAGAAAACGCAACGTGAGGAGTTGAACGATGGTCGTTTTGAGAAATTCGTCACAAAGCTTGGTCGTTTTATTTAGTGATCGCAAACGTAGGATAAAGAATAGATTTTCATGCGCGATAGTGTTTTAATCGACCAACTTCTATCTGGAAACGGTTGTGCGAGACAAAAAAGGAAGAATATAATCCACGCGGGATTTCGGAAGTTCAATTTTCCAGAGAGAACGGCACCTGTAACGGGCAAATCCGTATGACCTTTTTGTTTCGATCTCCCCTGGGAAAACTTCAATTCCTCCCGGCCGCTGAATATTCATTTGATTTTATTAACCACAATTCAAACGTTGCTTTCTCTCGAAACGCCCCTTTTATCTTCTTAGGTTCGCACGCTCGTTTCTCGTCGGGATTAAATTTCGCTTCGATTCGTTTCCCTACCCTTTCTTTTCTGTGTCAAGCATCGTTAACCACTTTGAAAGTAAAACGAAACAAAAGCTATCAAACTGCGTCTCGCTGTTTAAAATCGAACGATTCCACCTGAAGTTTCACCGTGACCGAACTCCTCCCGCAGCTGTTACATCGGGAAAAGTAATTTCACTCATAATCCGGTGAAAAATCATCGATTTCCTTGAAAGCACTCGCACGAATTTACAAGTTTGCCTGCAAGAATTAATGAAAACATTTCATTTTGGCTGTGTAATAAATATATTCCATTCTTTAAACTCATTTTGGATTTGTTAAATTATAATATGATTCGCAACGTGTCATAATGAATTGTATATCGATTTTCGCTGTCAGGTGTCAAAGCATTTTGGTATTTACAGCCTATTGGATCTACTAATAAAGCTATTAATTATTATTAACGTTAATAATTATATTTGTGGGTCTAGTGCTCGCTCAAACGGATCACTGACAATCATCGGTGTTTGGACGCGACGCGAATTGGAATACTATCGAAAATATCACCAGTCGAAATTGGCATTTTAATTTACTCCAAAAACGTTTGACGCGACCTGCAGTGTACATATTTTACATTTGCTCCCTGTTGCTTGTACAATAATGGCGACCTGTACAACATAGTACCCGCAGCTTCGGCGGTCGCTGTAAAACGCTTTTGACCTAATTAAATCGATGGCATGTTTGTGGTTACCAGAAAACTGGCCAGATAAAGGCCGACCAATTCGATTGAGTATTCGCCTTTTTTGTGGATTCCAAATCCCCTTACACATTGTGTAACTTTTTCTTTGAAGTTTATCGTGTTTCAAATTGATGTTTATTATGTAATAGTTGCGGGAGTACAAAGAGAATTTGATATATTTTATCGGAAGACGAACTATACTTTCCTAAGATAATTTACGTCTCGATAAGATTTCCCCAGTTTCTCCAGTATCGTGCGTCTTCTCCTAAATTTTCCTCTTAGAGTAAAGAAAATTCTTTAGTTTAACCGCTCACTCGCGTGACTCCGAGGGCACGGCGAAATAAGCAAGAACAAAAGGGGATCGGAAAAGTTCTGTGGCAAGCAGTTTTTCCGCTTTGGCAGTTCGCAATCTATAGTTTTGAACCAGGGAGTTAACCGCTAAGATATGTGAACTATACTTAATTCACTGGGGTATTGTGCACCGAGCCCGACACGAATTTCACCTCTGTTATCACGATAAGAATTGTGACCGCGGGACTCCCGGAGAACTACATATTTTTCAATATTCTTAATCAATTTGTGTCAGTCAAGCTTTCGAGCCGAATGAGCCAATCCACGAGAAAGAGACTTGAACGACGAATGAGTGGGGTTGTCTCAAAAACGAAATCGTTCGGTTTACTTAAGGGGGCGGATGGGGTGTAGAGACAGCAAAGAGATCGAAAAGTTGAGGAAAGTAGATTTTCTGCTCTCGTCGTTTGCAAAGCGAAGCTTTGAGAGCCGGGTTAACTGCCCGAGTTCTGGAACGACGATGTCCGTTGTGCCCGCGGTACTTAACCCTTGGGGCATTGTAGTCAAAGCGAAATTTCGTGCAGACACCAGTTTCTCCGTTTCCAGTGTGCCAAGGCTGTTGCCACGGAATTCACCGAGACTCGGTATCCAATGGACCATGATATCCTGGAAAACTCGTTTTTGATGAATAACTTTTGGCCGCCTCCTGCCTCTGTCCTAATTTCTACCAGTTCGCAGTTTTTATCACCAAATCGCTAGCTAATTTTTTCTGACGGGACTAAAACTACGAAGTTTTTTTCCAATAATCTAGAACCTTTTATACACGAGTCAAATATGATAAATAATCGTTGACGTCAGTCAAATATAATAAACGGAGATAATGCGCATTTATTCTTATCCACGATGCAAACGCGGGAAGGAAAACAAACAACCACAAATTTATGGTCGGGGCTTTTTGGAAATTCAACCTTAATCCAGATACGAAGTGGGCAAAACACGAAAGCGCGAGCTGCGTGCGAATGATGCATGGAAATAGAAATTCACCGAAAGTAGGTTAATAAGATAACAGCTTTACAGTTTAGCGTTTAGCCGTTTCGTGTGTTATCAATGGATCGCGGTATTCGCGGGTGGGGGGGGGTGAGGGCGAATTCTTCCCATTATTCACGTCACAAAAATTCATTTCACGATGTGTTTTCAACGAATTACTCTCTGAAGTCAATTCTAGAACGGAAACACTTTTCAGTACTTTCGAATCGAAAGACTTTGAAATCAGTCATCAAATTCATTACGAAAGTCGGAGTTCGTCCAAAGTAGTAAATGTTTGACTGTTATTCGACTGACGTCGTAATCAGGTCGAGCTATTTCACACATCCCATTGTCAGCTGAAATGTTTTGTTTAGTAATAGTTCAATTCGTCGGGGGATAAAATGAATCTAAAGGGAACGGCGTGGTAAGTAGATTTTTCTCAATTACGAAACGCGAGCAGAGAGCCACGGCGCGCGGCTTTTATTACGTCGCGTTCGATCGACGCTGCCGGTATAACACAGGCAATTCGAAAAATACGGTATCTTCCGCAAACGGTGGTTTCGGTCTGTGGCAGCCGGTAAAATTGGTTATCGATCCAGCAATGGTCAAGGCTGCCCTGGGAGCGGAACGGCCCGGGGAATTAATAAAACGACCGATAATGTTAATGAGTTCGTTTTAGCAACATTTCATTTATTTTGCTGCCCGGCTGACACGGAACCGCGCCCGCTGTAAAATCCCTTGCCGATTATTCGGTGCCACTTCATCGGCTCTAAACGGGAACCCCTTTTTCCGGTTCCCGTTCGACTTGTTGGAGTGTAAACTCTAGGATTAAGTGGGAACCATAACTTCATTTATGATCCGTAACCACGGATATTGAAAAAGAAACCGCGTTATCCGTGCTTTTATGAAGACAAGAACGTGAGACCGTGTGATATAGTTGCAAGCTCTCGTGATTAAACCGCAAGGAAAGTGATACTGCATCGCAAAATGAAAGAAACGTTATCACATGATACTTGACGCATATTAGACTCTCGCCGGTAAGAAATAATAAAATATAAGGGGAGAGAATGCTTTTACGCTCGTCTTTATAATCCCAGGATTCGTACTTTCTCAGAAACAAAGTAGATACTGTTTACGCTCCGGTTAATTGAAGACGGGGGTAGTAATGCGAGGGTACACTTGCTAATTTATATCTTCATCGGACGGTGAATTGCAAGTACTGCTTTGCGTAATTAATCGACCGATTTGCGAAATTGCGAATTAACGCGGGGCACGTTCCGCGAGGAACAGCGTTGTAACTAGGTGAATGATTAACACTCTTTTACTCCATATTTATTGTTAAAACTATCTCGCGAATGCTGTACATCGGATTTTCTTAGCACAAGTCTATTAACTTTTCTCATCCGGATAAGTAAATAATTTTTATACAAAATCAAATATTCAGTGCTTGATTTTCACAAATGAAATTTAAATATGACTTCGTTTCTACTTATTAAACTATCATAATACTTTTTTTTAACAATCGTATCCAATTTTTGACTCTTAATACATCCGTCTGTTACAATAATTAACAAACATGCGTTATGATAATATCAATTGGTATAGTATTTCATTTTCATTCATTCGATTTCTCTTAGTTTCTGTCGAAACACTTCCGCTATCCTTTGTATAGTGAATAGAACTCGCGAAACACTAAATGTTATAGGTTGCCGCGACCCAATAGGGTGCTGCTCCGCTGGGATTTAACTTCATTTCACATTCAAGGGGGAGCGTAAGCCGGTTCTCGAGTATGGGTGACGACCTTAGTGCATGCACCCCGTTCTCAGCTACTCTCAACATTTCTCTAGAAGAGTAATACGCGTCGCAGTTTTATCACTGAAAAAAGTTCCAGTCAAAGGTGTTTAAAATGCAGTACACAATTAACTAAGGTTACAATTAATCATGCAATATAAGTAATGAAACATGCAAAACAAACTAATGAAGTATCGCATGAAAAATAGAAACTGTGCCAAGTTTAAAGGAAACATTTCATGTACATGAACCTAATACACATAAACTGCCGACATGTTCTGATTTAAGTCGGAATTGCTGATAGCAAATAAAATATTTGCGAACGAGCTATTAAAATACTCAGAATCGCAGGCAGCAAAAAACAGGGGGAACGTATTGCGTACCTCAGTGAGCGTGTAAGAGCGACGTGCAAAGGGTATCGCTTGAAACGCGAATAAATCATCAGTAAACCTGCGTAAACATCGGGAATGGAGCTGGTCGTCTTTTAATAGACGCGGAAGAGGCTCGGTTCAAGGAATTACGACGAGGCCGGTCGTAAAAAATTTCGTGGGTTTTACTGGATCCGCGGAAATTTGATAGCCGGAGGGTCCAGCGTTATTTTACTCTGACAGGTGCATAGCGGCCGCATTACGAGCTGTTAAACTACTATTACGGCATTTAACGCGATGTGCGTCCCGCGGTCGAAGGCTTGCAACATGATTTAATTTGTACACCATAGTAACTCCTACCGGAAGCCGGGAATATTTTGATGCAGACGTGTGTACGTATATCTGACGTGGATTTCCGAAATGTCTGACGGAGGACCATTAAATAATAAAATTGTTCCGAATTCAGAGCAAGAAAGATGAAATTTATTCATCGACCGGAAGATAAATAATTAATGAGAGGGATTGTCTATCGACTACTGACTCTTGCATATTTCTGTAGACGTCCACGGCTATAACACATTCACCTCGCATATAATTCCGTTGCGTCCCGTGGGCAACAACCGCAGTGGAATATCATTTTTCCGTATGAAAGGGCTTAGATCCACGTCTCTCCCGGACTAAATAAAACCTTCATAAGATATGCATGAGACGTGGTGGTACGTGAATCGCGGCATGACAAGAGGCAGTGCAAGATTCGATCGGTTTTCATTACCTGATATATCTTCCGGGGGATTAAAAGTAAAAGAATTACCATTTATCTTCATCAACTTACAACTTCCTCCTTGCATGAGCTCGTCTACGCTTAATCGATATCTGGGGACATTCGTCGAGACTGTCTTCCATCCGCTCGTTCGACCATGAAACTAACATCCTGCAACGGGGTTGCAAGAAACGTCCATTATCGCTGTACAGTTTTTTTACCCACGACAACTTTTTAGCCTAGGTACCGTGAATTCAAATGAAATTCCGCCATCTGCTATTCCACTTAAATTCCGCGTATACCATTAACGATCGTTCGACGATGAATTAAAACAGATGTTTACTTAGGACGTTTGCAAAATAATCTTTTAATATTTCAATTGGGTAGCGGAAAATAAAATTTGAGATCGTAATAAAAACTCGACAGGTTGAGTGAGCGACGATATGGACGAGGATGAAAACGAGTAAGGTAAAAGAATAGTAGGGTATCAACAGTCTGGTAACGGTGCTTTCCCGTCGACGGTCGGGAATCAAAGGGGAAAGTAACGCTGGGAACGTTGGCCAGGTACGAGGCGGAATGGAGAGATAGGGGTAGATTTAAAGGTCTGTTTTCATTGCTATTCCGAATCGTGCGGGCTTCCGCACGGCTTCTATCGTCCTGTACGAAGGCATCGGCCTGATTGGTAAATCTACGGCTGCTCAATGATGCGTTTATTTGCCGGGGAATTAGGGCAGGAAGCGAGACAGAGCGACGAGGAGGACCAGAGGTAACGATTGTAGAACGGGGCGGAGGAAACGGAAGAGGGACCGGGTTCCAGAGAGAGGACACATGGGTAGGTAGGTCGATTCACCCTGCCGGAGGGCCGGCGTACTCCACCGCAATCAGTAAACCTGTAAAACATTGGATTAGGTGGCCGTGCCCAGACCTTGCTCCGGCTTCCAATTTCTACCTAAGGCCTTTCGTTCCTGTCTCGCACTAGCTTATCCAATCGGATTTGAGTTATTCTCATATTATATCTATCGTTGTTGCCGTGTAAAATTCACTGGAAATCTCACGAATAGTAACGTTACGTTCTTCTGTTGTTCCCACGATTTTGTATCGACTCTATTGATTGTTTTACTCAATGCGACATAATAGCGTACGCAGAACAAACGTTTCCTTTCAAAGAAAAAGAAAACTTAATTCAGATTGTAAACTGTTCGGAGTTTGGTATCTAAAATAATCGTTACGGTTGCAATAATTGTTAACCGGTTCTCTCTCAGTTGTCGCTATTATTTCATGTTATTACGCGTGGCTATTCATTCGTTTTTGTTTGACAACGTTACGAAAAGGTCGATTCCATGTTTGCGCTTGACGCTTTGTCCGCACGCGACGTTTGATATTTCCGAATGACGTTCGATATTTCCCAAGAAAATAATAATGCTTCGTCGTGTTTCACTGGATTGCGTTTTTTACTCCTCGCGATCAAAGGAACATTTCGTTTCTTTTAGAAATTCCGAAAGTAACAATGGAAAATCAGGTGTCGCTTTTGTTCGCCATAAAAATTCTCCTCGTTATCATTGTTCCCGTTGGCATGCATCCCGCGCGATATCAACGAATAATTTTTTAACGTCAGGCATTAGCCTCTAGGCGCAGAGTACATTGAAAAGCGTCCTCGTCGTTAAGTCAATGCGTTCGTTGATGAATGATCATGACTTAATGCAACGTCGATAAAGTGATTCATGGAGGAACCTGCGCATAGAAATATTTCGTAGAGATAGGCCGCTCGCATCCGGTGTTTGGCCCGCGCTGAACGATTCGCAATCCCTCCGTATATAAATCGAAATCACGGCTCGTATTTGGAAACTTCCGATTCCAATTTCGATCTACAAACAGGCCCAGCTATTCTTTTCGATTCTCCTGTTTTCACTCTGGCGAGATCCAAACGCTTATCTTTGATATCAGACGCGGATTAATGTCAATTTAAACGAATTATCGCGTCGCGCTTCTTCGAAACTGTTTTATTGAAACTGACTCGATGGTAAAGTTTAAAAGAAGTTGAATAGCATTAAAGTTTCTCGCGGAATGCATAAGCGAAAATAGAAGCGGCCACTACCGTTGTTAACCGAATTATCTCGCGTTCTCATTCCGGATCTGTTTAAATTATTGGAAGAACGATTAAGTGTAATACGATCACTGGACGGTCGCCTGTCAAGAACGACGTGTTCCGGTTACAGTTTGTCATGAATTATTCTTTCTGATGTACAACGATTCCATTGAACACCGTACCAGAGTTTTGCTCCCGATCTTATTGAATGAAATTCTTTCTCGGACGACAACGTTTGCAAGAGTGCTTGAGAATAAAAACCGATGGAGATGGAAAATCTTGCGCGATAAAGCTACGATGGATACGACTTAATAATTCAACAATCGCGATCCCTTTCGTCGCCGAGGCGAGAGGATACGGCGCACAAAAGAACTCTATCTGCTCGCAAGGAGACTGGCTCCCTCCCTCCCTCCCTCAGGAATCAAAGCGGAAAGAAATACCAAAACGAACGGGGTTTTTCGTTCGCATCAATATTTCCAAACAAATCTGCCGGATCGGTATGCGAGCGGTGTCTCTCCCACGCTGATCCCAGCTCTTCTTATCCGTTTCCGCGCTCGGCCCCGAAACACTTTCGGAATCCTCGAGACTGGAGCAAGCACTCGGCAATGTTTTCGTCCGAAATCGTCATACAGCGTCGCGTAATCCGAAAGAGGGTGCGACGGAAGATAGATAGGAAAGAAGAAGAATAAGTAGAAGGTAGAGATAGGAAAAAAGGGTGTAAGGAAGGAAAAGCGGGGGTGGGTGGTAAAATCGTGGGTGCCGGTGGGGGTCGGTGGTACCTGGTGCGCTCGCGCGCCACACCGACGACGTGGAGGCTGATAGCAGCGTGCGCGCAAAACTCCGGCCGTTGGAGAACCGAATGGTGCCGAATGGTATGAGTACCGGTGCCTCGTGTACACATCCTTGCGCACCGTCGCTGGCAGCACCTAGCCTGGTGCTGGTGCCACGACAACGAGCTGCTGCTGCTGCTGCTGCTGCTGCTTCACCCTGTCGCTTCCCAGTGTTGGCGACGGGGGTGGTCGGGGTGGTGGTAGAGGAAAACCGGTGGTGGTGGTGAACGCGATAGTGGGGGTAGGATGTCGGAGGGTTGCTGAAGTTTCCCTAACGCTCGATGGCGTACCAGTGCGGATCGTGATTCTGTGGGACGTGTAGCGTCGCGGCGCTCTACCCTGTATAGCTTCTACGTATCATCCGTCCGATCGACGTGTCGTGGACGTATGGTCGAATCGTAACCGGCGGTCGATACCTCGTACGATGATTCGAGATGAAAATCGCGAAGGGTCATTGCAACGATCGTCACGACGGGTGACGTCGGTGTGTCGCGTGCAATTACATTGTAACGGAAGTGAGGATTAATAGAAGTTCGGAGAAACTCCCGCGCTCGCCAGAGTTAGTCTCTGCGTGTTTTCTCAGTCCATCCCGGGTCTCCTCGCTACCCGCGTTTTTGGCCTGTTTGCGCCGGAAACCGGACGGTGACCGGAAGGTACGAGATGACACGCATAAGAAAAGAATATTTAGAAATTAAATTGTTCACGCGCTCCGATGGGAACGTTCTACTTTCTTTTCGAGCATGTTTTCTATGTTTGTAATGAGACAGGGAGGGAAACGAGGAGAAAGAAAATTGCACGATGATAACCAGAGTGAACCCCTTTTTCATTTCTCTCCATTTTTTGCCTCCTTTTTGTTCTTCCCTCTCCCCATTTTCTGTAATACGTCCCATTGAAAAGTACCGCTCATTTTCTCTCGCGTAATTTTCTGCCCGCTAAAAGTGTGAACGCCCCGGCCCCGCATTGTTCGCTCTTTCACCCGCTAAATTAATGATTCGAATTCGAATTTCTCTACGCGACTTGGTTTAATCGCTCGAAACTGTTGCGTGGCCGTACGCGCGTACAAGCAACGAGCTTTCACAGCTTCTGTGATCCAATCCGGATTCGGTGATTTCTACTCAATGCCTGTGACAAACGGCGAATCGGGAGTCGCGTCGCTTAACGCGAATCCTACATACACAGATCTAATCAGCCGATCAATTCTTCCCAAGCGTATATCGAAAGCTGTGTAACGTGTTTTTTTTTTTATCGATGACGAGGAATCAAATTACTAATTACGCAGCCATGTTTGTTAATCAGTACTTCACTGTGAAACGCTAATAACGTACTTGACGTTACTTGTTTATGCAATACGATATTTCTCATCGACGAGAGCGAATCATCGGTCAGTACGATGATCCGTGACGCGTGAAAAAAAAAAGCAAGAAAATTTATGCATCGTGCCATTTCGAATCGGAAATTGGACAATGCGGACTGCGATCGTTATAACGTAGATTTCGATTCGGCGCGTCCTCCCGGGAGAAATTTAAACGACGCGCGAACCTTGTAAAAAATGAGTCCTTGTCGAATCGAACGCTGGAGAACAATCGAGATCGTGGAGGGGATTGAACGATCGACGATTCACTTTGGCGACGCGATAAACGAATGATTAAAATGTAATTTCCGCGCGAGCTCATAAATTTTTTTAATGGACGAACGAGTTATTAACCCGGGCGTCGTCGTCCGCCGTGTCTCTTTTTTCTTTTATCGGTTTTCATCGTAACTCGGTTCGAACGTTATCTTCATCGTTTCCTTCGGCCGTCGACGTTCTCGTGACGGGGCTCGATATCGGGGGAAAAACGAGAGATCCGATGGTCGCCCATGCGATGCGTCTTCGTGACCTTGAGCACTCAGGATCTCGAGGCCAGATAGTGGCTCGCTCGACCGGGACCGATAAAATTCTCGATCGGGCGGTTAACCAGCGGGCAGAGAACTGGATCCTTCTTCGATCCGCCCCGCCGCGATCTAGACTCCCGATCGCGAGGTGAGGAGAGAGAGAAACTCGTAAAGAGGCCGGCCAGACTCATTGTCAGTGGTATTTCCAATTGGCTCGTTGCGATCTCCGAGGAAACCGGTTCGACGACCGGCTCCGACTCCGATCCTTTTTCTTCTTCTTTCTCTCTTTACCGTGCTCTTCTCCGCCGTGCTCACTCTCCCTTCTGGTGAACGTTTCGACTTCTCTCCGCGTTTGGCTACCAGTCTCTCCGTTTGTGTTTCAGTGTTTACGTACTGCGATCGGAGGAGGACTACGCGCAATTGTGGTCGGCTGCAACTATTCCCGATTCAACAGTTGGAGACGATTTTTCGAAACGGATACCATACGGAGGCGGCGGTGGCGCGTGGAATTTGTCAAACCGTGAAAAATGTTGATTATTATGCTCCACCTTTGATACGGAGCGCGAGACCACGAGAAAGCACTTGCCGAAACTTCTTCCCCTGATGTGCAAACTTTTCTCCGGAGCGATCCAGCCTGAAGATCCTTTTTCTAGTTCTGTGAGAGGAATGGCGTGAAAATCTCGGCGAACCGCTTTATTCCCTCTATCTCCTGGACGTCTGCGAGGTACGCTCGGACGCTCGCCGGAAGAAAGGGGTGCGCCACGATGAATGTTCCGTTTGACGTACGTCGCGAAGGTACGCCTTCCAGGATCGTGTGTGCCAAGGAGACCGAGATTTAAAGACTTCTGGCCGAGACCTCTGCACTCTCCCAAACACTGCCAACGTTGCTATTAACACTGTTACCCGTACTTATACGCGTGATTCAATATTAGTGTCTTTCGTTAAATAAGAAGATAAGTGTAATCTAGTGAATCTGAGGAATCCTCTGGCTAGTTAGCCCGACGTTCCAGAAACGTTCAAGAATTCTGCGGTTTGAAGAAGAAGGTCATCGCGAAGAGGCTCGCTTCCGTAGATCGGCGCAGGCCGCAAGAAAGCGCCTTAAAAGCTTGATTAATTGCGCTCGGAGGCAGCTCTGTGACCGATGCACGCCAACCATGCATCGTTCGGGCTTCGCCTCTAGCTCCAGAAATAGCAGACCGGTCATCGGTTCCAGCAAATCAGAAACAGCTGGCCTCGTGACACTCCATAAGACGATAGTGCATCGCCGTTATTAAAGAGGGACGACGTTCACCGTTTAGTGAAGATACGAATAACAGTTAAAGTCGGAACGAGGTGAAAAACGCGATACACTGTGCTGGAGAATGGGGCGGGAGGGTGGGGTGGTGGGAGTAGGTGATTCAGTACGGAGCGTACGCGGTTAGTATCTGACCGGTCGCGAGAACGTACACAACGCAGGCGGCGACGCGTTCGCTCGCGCGCCCACCCCCTCTTTCAGTGTTTAGAGTGTGTGTCCTTCGCGAGGTCGTTCTTTTGTTAGCTAGTCGGTGCTCCGAGCACGCATCCCAGCGGGGATCGCGTGCCCACGGTGTCCGTGTACTACGACGGCCGCTTAACCGTAAGTGTAACGAAACTTTCTGTATCGTCCTTAGCACGCGTGGTCCGCGCGCGACATGACCCGTGCGAAGGTCGCGAGATCGGGAGTGCGTAACCGGTGTGGCCATCCGCGATTTCGATGATCCATTCGTTCGTTTCGGTTCACGTGAATAGAGAGACGAAGTGCGCACAGGGGACGAATATTGAAGTAGAATCGGATTGGTAACGTTGATCGCAGCTGGCTAAGATCAACGATTCCCGGGCCGTCACCAGCCCGGAGACGAACGTCGTCAACACCATGTGGTGGCTGAGGACGCGGTTTATCTACACCTATTCCCTATGGTTCGTCTTCAAGGCCGCAGCGGTCAGCGGTGTTTTCGGTGAGTACTTGTTTACTTAACTGATCGGTAAAACATTTTATTAGAAAAACGAGTTTTACTGCGCATTAATTCCCGTGTACGTGACACACGATTATATCGTCATGCGCTGGCTTATTTTCACCGTCGAGAGTAACAAGGTTGCACTTCTTTTTTTCTTCGCCGTGCTCTGGGTGCAAAGACTGCGTTACACAAAAACTAGGGCCGCCTTTGTGACACGGTTTCACGCGAAATCGTTCGCTCGCCGAGCTTTTTAATTACCTTTTGCAAATTACACTTTCCCTTTATGCCACCGAGAAACTAATTTCAATTCCCGACGAAATTCACGACTTGGGTTTCGTCGTTCCTGTAAAATTCTGTATCTACGTGGTAACAAGTAGTTTAATAACTCATGTACTATGGATGTTTCTAGTTAGTATTGGATTGTGCTAATAACCGTCACTTTATCGTCATATTCGCACGTCAATTTTCGTCGCACTATTCTTTGCCGATAATTGAAAACGCGTTTTCTCAATGCAATGATTCGCTTTTGAAAATGAGTAAATTAGTACGGAGCGACGCATTGTTACGCGGGATGTCACGTCGATGTCACTCAAATCCTTTCATTGTGGGGGAAAGTCGATGATTTCGGGAAAGCGTGTACACACGAGCATTGGGAGTTAAATTGAACACGTACCATTTTTTATGGATTACTTCCGGCGCATTCTTCCTGCTACAAAAGAGTGGCATCGTATTGCGCGTGTAATTCACTGTCAGCGGCGGTGGCAGCCGCGGCAGCCGCGAAATAAGGGAGCGAACGGGGTGAAACGTAAATAAAAGCTGCCTTTTGTCGAAACGTGAAAACGTGCTCGAGAAACGTCGCCGCGCACCACGCTTATTCAACCTTTATTTCCATAGCGCGATTATTTTTCTTGTCATCTCTCTACTTCGGCTCTCTCAATCGACTTTGAGAACGGGCGAAATTCCCTTAAAGGTCATTAAAATATATCATTTATTCGAAATCGTTGGCCCATAATCGCGATTGTTATCGATCGTTAAACGGCAAGTTCGATTCTTTAGTAGGCACTAATTGCGCTCATGATGAACGACCCGTTGGGCATCGTTCGAACAAAGGATAACCGTAACCTCATCAACGGTAATGCCTCGTCAGGCAGCTGATAAAGCTAACCGTAATGTTCATGAAATGTCTGAACACTGATAGAGGCGTCTCCGTAATTCTTCTTATCGGTTCATTTATATTTATCACGGTACTTCGATACTTGAAATAATTTAACCTGCTGTTTTTTAATTTAAATCTGCACGATTAAAACCGATGGAATTCAGATCGTGTGATTTTTATGTAAAACACTTGCGATGTCAATTTCGAGAATGAAATTTAAATGTTATGCATACGTTCTTGCATAGTACGTGGACTCTTTATATTTGCAAATTCTTGAGGCATAAAATCTATAGTCTAGATATAATGATACCAAGTCCACCTGTAAATATTTTTAACTTTTCATGACAGTAACACGCTCATCAGATCGGACGTGTTTGTCAATTCATAGATATGCGTGGTGAGAGATTATATTACCGCTCAGTTAATCGCTAGCTTACCGCTCGAAATTAATTAGTAGCCGTGGTGAACCACGTTTCGTATGCTTCTAAATACCGTTTGCCATTTTCGGCGTACGACGCACCGCAACAACTGGCTTTTCTCCGTCAATCGTTCACCGCATTGTTGCTACCGTTGAAATTTAAATGTAAAATTCTAATTCTAATTGTTATTCCATAGGAATTTCTATTCCTACGAAGGGCATCAGTATATAAAATAAAAATTGCTTCCGTACTTACAATTAGAGAATTACTTGAAAAATTGCGTGAAGATGTTAGAACGTGCTTACGGTATTCAATTCTGTAATCGCTTATTTTAAAATCGAAATTCTTCCCGATAATGTAAAATTGTAGCAAACGGAGAAAAAATAATAAATCTTTGCGTGCATAATGCAAGGGAATAAACGCGATGATCGCGGGGGTGAATTGCCACGCGGTTACGTCGTCGTTTCGCAGTAAGTCAATAGAATTTCTATTACGGTGAACGTCGCATCTGCGAGCTCCCGCGGAGAGATTTGAAAGTATGTTTCGATTAAAATACAATTAAGCCAGAATTCATAGGGCGGCAAATTAAATTAACATAAATTAGCATCGGGAGCGCCGCCGGTCGGTTCCCTCGTATTAAATTTTATTTATGCGAGGAACGCGGAAGTAATGTGTAGGGAGTAGGGAATCTGCAATTAATGAATGGCCGATATCCACCGCGTTCCAACGCCGTCCTGACCCACCCTCCACGCGATTAACTATGTTTTTACATTGCGTTCACGCTCGGACGGCTCGGGAATTCTCGTTTACGACTCCGTTGAAACGCGTCAGCCTAAGAGAAGTGAAATTTATACTAATTCACGGAAAAACTGCTTCTCATTCACTGTTTTAACATCGGCCACGGAAAGCTGTAGCTGCAAAGTATATTACGCTCTCTCGTTTTACTGCGCGTCGCGATTTCTCTTCTATTTTCATGAATAAGGAATTTTCAATTTGCACCACCGGAAAGAAACCCCGCGCGCGTCAGCTGGGCTTTCTAGTCGCATTTTTACGCGACGATCAAACTTTAAATAAAGGAGAATTCGCGTGCGTACGGATCCATGATGGCCTTTCGTCCTTTAAACGACGCATTAATCTTCTGGACGTTCGATTCGGTCAGATAAATCGAGTTATTGAAACAGGGGTAAATTTTTTGTCGCGCGAGGTTGCTCACCTGGATAAATCGTGAATAAATCGACCGTGCTATTCGTACTGTAATATTTCCAAATTCTGGCAATCACTATTGCATTAACTTTGAATTCGGTGAACGTCACGAGACAGTTATTCCATTCGGGCTATCATTTATGCATTCCAAGGATATATTTGCTCATATTTAACGACAGTTCAACCAGTACATTTTTTATTTGAATTCCATCATTCGCGATCCTAGACATTCTGCGGATGTTAGACATTAATAAAACACGATCGAAAGAAATATCATTATGTTTTAAAGTGACGTGGTAAATATTTTATTTCGCTCAAAAAAGTGTACTAATGGCAAAGAAATCGACCGGTCGTACTTTCCACAAGTCTCGGCGTAGTACTCGGCCGTCGATCATCGATATCAGATAAAATATTTTCAATATCCGCGCTCCGAAACACTGTTTCCAGTTGCAAAACGAAAAGATGTCGCAGATGTAAATACGTTCATGCTGGCAGAGATCGAAATGGGAAATGTACAATACTTAAAGCGCCGCGAGCGGAGTACGCGCTTAAGTCCAACAATCGATTCCGTTTCTGAAGGCGCGCGTCACTACGTTTTGTTCTCCGACTTACACGCGGAAAGAAAACCAGCCGGCTTTAATTACGCGAATGCGTCGTATTAGAATCGAGTAGATATACATGATACAAGGTTCTTGGCCTTTCATTTGTACATTTTCTTTATGGAAGGGAATACTAGGTGCAGTGAATGACTGGAAGAACAAACAGCACTTATTGTAAAGATTTTTATTCATGATAGGATATTTATTTAATACACTGATAAAGCGTCGCATTAATAAAAATAACAATCATTGGTCAAGTGCCTAGTTAGTAGAAATAATAGTAGTTGACGATTAAACCTTGAACGTTCGTCGTTTCCGTTAATCTGGATCGTGAGGGATTTTGGAGTTGGTCGAGATAAGTAGGTATTCTTCAGATAAGTTACGGTGCTCAAAGAATTTCGGGGTGGAATATCGACAAGCCGAGTGATTTATCGTAGATTAACGAGTAATTCATAGATCTCGATATTGGCCGTTATGCCCGGGCCGCATTAGCCTGTACCTATCGGACAAGACACTAAGCGTTATCGATTATGTCATCGAGGCAGGATGGACTGTCTCGGCCCGGAAGGGTAGTACTTGCATCTTACGCTATGCTATATCTCCAAAGTTATTGCCTCGACTTTATTGTTCTGCAGAAAGAACGGTAATCAAAAGTTTATCTCCAGCGATGCCGCGAATGCTAATAAACAAAATTCGTTTGTTTCGCGAGAACTCGGCTGGAATTCCGTAATAAATAAATTCTCGATCAAGTCTTTATCTCGGTATCCCTTCGATTACGAAATCTTTCCGTTGGATTCAGGTCGGTTTCCGAAAGAATATAAACGTTGCTGGGTAGGAAAACTTTACCACGGAACGACTTGGCAAGGGATTCGAGGAACATTAAGCCTTATTGGCAACACGCTTCTTTCTGCAAAGTGTTTTAAACAAGGGAAGTTGAATAGGAAAGCCCGGCCGCGATTGTTATTATTACAAGCATGAATGATTCTCTGGAGAACACAGGCCTCGTTACTCATACAACCTGTTCTGTAGTAATGGTGAACTGAGACGTTCACTTGTTTATCCTTGAGACGCGTAGAACTTGTTCAATCATCTTCTTTCGAAACGCATCTGGTCGGACTTGTTTTCACCGCATTCCGCTACACAGTTTCTTGTTTCCCTGTCAAGCCACCGCAGTTTTAATAAGCGCGGTTCTGATCTCTTAATTCCGATTCGTGTTCAGGTGTATCGGAAAAATATTGAAAGGTGTCGAGTCATTAATACTGACATTGCTATCTAAATTGAAAGATTATAGTAAATCATATGATAAATTATAAATAGTTTCAATAAAATTGCACCTTAACTGAATATAAACAAGTTTCAAGTAATGATTTCAAGGATAAATGAATATACTCTAAATATATTATAAAGTAGAATTTCATACATCATCATGTATGTATTTCTAAAGTATAAGACAAATTCTTTTGATTATTCATTGAAACATAACAAGTTATCATTTGCCCATTGATGTTCTTAGAAAGTCTCGTTCAGTTATACGTCTCGTAACATATTCTAAGATTTACATACGGGCGTGCACGACGAGATACACATTTAACTGCATAGGCAGCGTGCGTGTATAATGGAACGACGGAAGTCGTCGACGGAGCCCTCGCGTGTTAATTATCGTGGGTCCTCTTCAATCGAAAGGCGTCTCGTTAACGCTCTTCTAACGTCGTCTTAATTATCCGTTACCTACTTCCTGCTCACGAATGTTTCGCCGATTGCTTTGCGGTCGTGTTTAATCCAGCTTCGAGGCATTTGAATTTAAAGGACGTGTCCACTGCTGTTTGAGGGGAGGAGTGGTCCCGGTTGATAGAACGCGAAAAACGTGGTCGAACATGTCGGTGTAAGAGATGAAAGTCGGTCATCGAGGTGGATTTTACGTATGCACGCGAAATTTGCCGCCCATTACAAATCTGGTTCAAGTGGTTCGACTTGACAGCCCGCCGGGGCTCAACTGTCGAATGAAGAATAGTACTTTATTCGTGTCCTACATATTAAAGATGTGTCGATAGAATATAGAGTACAAAAATTTAACTCTCCGTAGGAAATCTTATTTGTACCAACGTCGTCTGCATGGTAACAGGTAACCTACCCAAATATCCCATCTCGATGGAACTATGCAGGCGTGTAGAGTGTTAGAAAATATTTGACACATGCTTTTTCATATCAATCCATCAATCGTTTACAGGGTAGGAATCATCCTTACAATAAAAAACGTTAATCTCCTGATATGACGTTTGAGTTTCAGAATCTAGATTTATTTCTAAATCCTTGAAATATCTGCATAGCGAGAATTAAGGATGTATTGGCTATGTAGTCAATCCCAAAAGTTTATGTACCTTAGAAAAACGCATTTCCTATAATTAAAAATAGTGCATTTTTCTTCTAATTT
>NW_017147019.1:632792-646790 GCF_001652005.2 Ceratina calcarata
GTATCGAGAGTAGGCACGTACGTAATTGCACTTTCGCTGCTCATTTCGGTTACGGCTCTGCACGTCCGACGCCCTCGCACGAATATCCAGGCTCTGATTTACTACGCTTATTGAGTTAACGTAGCTCGACAATTCTAAGCCTGCACCAGAATTTCAGATGAACCGAATTTGACATGAAATATGGTAATCTAAAAGGTATTTTATCTTCGGTAGATCAGATTTTAGTGATCTCGATCCTATCACAGTTTTTGTAGCCGAATGCCTGCGGTCGCCTAGATCCAACGTAACCCTTGCATTAAGTCGGGGTCGTTAAGTCCGCGGACAGACACCTCAGCCCGCGAGGTTCTGCATACGTGGAATCCTTCTGCGAGTGTAATACGAAGGCACACGTAGCCAGACACACATCTGCTCGCGTTTATACGCGCATATCTTAGGTCTAATTCAGGGGGCGCGTACCCGCTATCTCTGGAATGCGACCTTTCTTCCTGCACGGTTCATTTACCCCATTCGTACGTACCGAATCGCGGAGGCGTTACATTCAGCACGATATTCACTCGTAAGTGTTCATTAAACCGGCAGTTCTACCGACTGCGAGTGTTAATATTAGTGGCAGACGTACGTACATACCTGCATGTGTACTTAAGTAGGAACAGTCATTAACTGGAGGGGTGCGAGGATTTGGAGGGCATATCATTTTTACGTATTTCACATGCGACTTCGTATTAAAAAACAAAATTCATTCACGATTGAAATCTACAAAATCCGGAATGGCAGTCCCAATAAGGTGGATCAATTTTGACAGATTCTTATGATTCTTGTGAAACTCGACACTTGTTAAGGATGTATTGGCTATACACTCAATCCCAAAAGTTTATGCACTTTAGAAATGCATTTTTTTAAAAGAAACCAGACGTCGGAAGAACATTGCTAATAATAAACAGCAAAAAAAAATTTTCGATTTTTCCGAGATTTTTCCTAGGGGTACCCCTTCAGATTTCGCGAAATTTTCGTTTTTTGCCAATAACTCCCAAACCGTTCGAGATACGGGAAAATTGCATCAGATCTTTTTTGTAGAGGACGACGAGATCTACAATTTCTGTATAAAAATTTGTCGCTAGCATTAATATTGAAAGAGTTATGGACGAAAAACGAAAAAACAGTTTTTTGCAAATTACTCGTTAACTATTGACGCTAGCGAAATATTTTTACATGGAAATTGTAGATCTCGTCGTCCTCTACAAAAAAGATCTGATGCAATTTTCCCGTATCTCGAACGGTTTGGGAGTTATTGGCAAAAAACGAAAATTTCGCGAAATCTGAAGGGGTACCCCTAGGAAAAATCTCGGAAAAATCGAAAATTTTTTTTTGCTGTTTATTATTAGCAATGTTCTTCCGACGTCTGGTTTCTTTTAAAAAAATGCATTTCTAAAGTGCATAAACTTTTGGGATTGAGTGTATAGCCAATACATCCTTAACAAGTGTCGAGTTTCACAAGAATCATAAGAATCTGTCAAAATTGATCCACCTTATTGGGACTGCCATTCCGGATTTTGTAGATTTCAATCGTGAATGAATTTTGTTTTTTAATACGAAGTCGCATGTGAAATACGTAAAAATGATATGCCCTCCAAATCCTCGCACCCCTCCAGTTAATGACTGTTCCTACTTAAGTACACATGCAGGTATGTACGTACGTCTGCCACTAATATTAACACTCGCAGTCGGTAGAACTGCCGGTTTAATGAACACTTACGAGTGAATATCGTGCTGAATGTAACGCCTCCGCGATTCGGTACGTACGAATGGGGTAAATGAACCGTGCAGGAAGAAAGGTCGCATTCCAGAGATAGCGGGTACGCGCCCCCTGAATTAGACCTAAGATATGCGCGTATAAACGCGAGCAGATGTGTGTCTGGCTACGTGTGCCTTCGTATTACACTCGCAGAAGGATTCCACGTATGCAGAACCTCGCGGGCTGAGGTGTCTGTCCGCGGACTTAACGACCCCGACTTAATGCAAGGGTTACGTTGGATCTAGGCGACCGCAGGCATTCGGCTACAAAAACTGTGATAGGATCGAGATCACTAAAATCTGATCTACCGAAGATAAAATACCTTTTAGATTACCATATTTCATGTCAAATTCGGTTCATCTGAAATTCTGGTGCAGGCTTAGAATTGTCGAGCTACGTTAACTCAATAAGCGTAGTAAATCAGAGCCTGGATATTCGTGCGAGGGCGTCGGACGTGCAGAGCCGTAACCGAAATGAGCAGCGAAAGTGCAATTACGTACGTGCCTACTCTCGATACACCCCGTTCATATCCTCGCACGCACACGCGAATTCAACGGAACACCTGGCGAGCACCTAACAGCGAAGTACTTAGCAGCAGGGAACGCGGGAGAGACCGCAAACCCATGAAAGATTCGAGGTCGCAGACGTTTCCACCTTGGGATTCCACGTTTCGCCTATCGAATTCAAATATCGGTGTCTCGTCGCTCGTGATTTTGCACGGATTCGAGAGACGCTAAATCCTCGGTAAATACGGCCAACGCCAATTATTATACCAATTAAGGCCTTTTCAGTTTGGCCCGGTAACTGACTTTAAGTTTTGTTTGCCGAACTTGAACAGTTAGCGAAATTCGTTCATATTTAAACGAGCTCGCAGTCTCTCGCGAAACTTGAATTCCAAAGTCTACCGTCTGGTCGCGCGCATTTCCCGGACTTCTTTAAGACGAATCTTTACTGCGAACGTAATTTCATCGGTGTGAGCGAAAATCCTATTATAACGTTTCTATCAGCTGGTTTCAAAGCAATTATTATAATATTAATGACGAAATCCGATTACACGTAGCCATTGTCGAAACATTATAAAATCAGAGGGATATGTGAGGGATTTAATATTATTCGGTAGTCATTGATTTTATTCAATAAAGCCCGACGAAAGGTTGTTTTAATTTATTGCAATTAAAAGATGTATTTATGTAATAAGCTCGTTCGTTTTATGAAATCGTTGAACAAAAAGTTATTATATACGATGTTTTTTTATCGAGTCATTCTGTATGAATGAATCAGTCAATTTAATACAGTGGCTGCGTATCGAATCTGTCAGCGTGTCGAAGGACAGTCTATTCTTCGCGTTCCGCTCGAAGAGTTTCGACACGGGGAACGATTACCCGAAACGTTGCTCATCAAACATTTGTCCAACGTGATGGCGTGTCGCGAGTAAACGTGACAGCCAGCTCGTATGGAAATATGTACATCGTGCGACCATAACTCATGCTCGATCACGGGGAAAGAATCCGGATCGAAGTCGTGGGCGTTTCCGTTTCCGGAATCGGCGGATACATCGATACGGATCAGCGAGAGGAAAGTATGGAGAGCCTGGCTCGAGGGGGATCGAGCTCTAGTCACGAGTATCGTTGAAAATTGAATTTCTCGAAGGCCGATTAGGGTTGGCCGCGTATGTAGGGTAAAACGCGTGGAGAGATCTAATGGTGAAAGGTCGATGGGCGAAGCCGCGGAAGTGGAAAACTCGGGGCTAGGCGGGGGTAGATGAACACGGTGGGAAACCGTGGAAGTTGGGAATCGAAAATTTCCGCGAAAAACAGAGGAGCCTCCTGTGTGTGGCCACGCTGCGGGGGGAACACGCTGGAAATGAGTCGGTAATGGTCGAAATATGTCGGGACATGTGACAGTGAAGTATCGATTTGCGGTATGGTTCCATCGACGCCGACGTGCGTAATATTGATCGGTAGCCGCGTGCACCAACGGACCACGTCTTTTTTCTTGCAACGCAACGGCTGAACTCTCGGTTTCGCGTTTATGTCCCGCCGGACGGACTGGCTGGCGTACAGTTTTCGTGCGGAGGCTGCGCCACGGCCCCATTTACACGCGGAGAAATCGAATCGGTGCAACGCGTAGTATCGGAGCCAGCCGTGTTCTCATTGTGATCCCATTGTGATCATTTGATCAATAGACGCCAGGTACCGCTGCATCGTTTTACAAGGCGTCACTGGTATCGACAGAACATGATATCGTTCCCCGATCTTCCATCCAGATCTGTCCTTATTTCTATACGCAAGAACTAATGGAATCTCGTTTCTAGGTCGTTTCAATTAGAAAATTGAAGCTCGTCTGCTAATAAAAATACGAGTAAACGAAGTTTCGTATGGATGTTTGCTTTGAAACAAACTGATGTGGTCCCTACTTCTCGACGTCGCATAAAACTTTCGGTCGCAGCCAATTCGCTCGATTGGCCGAATCAATCGTTGGTTTGCCGAGGATTTATCGTATTTGTACTTACTCCTTCTCCCCATATCATTTCGCGCTGCGGTCCACGGTTACTTTCCTTCGTCCGCGTGTTTGCCAAGAACTTTCTTGGCCGGCTTCCCTGCCAATGATTTGCACAGTTTACAAATGTCTACCGCCGAATCGGCTAATTTACATTCACCGTTCGAACTTGTCTAATTCCTATTAACACCGCCCCAACAGGACTCCTGCAGCTAACTCTGTCACAGTGACAAAAGGCGACTGGCACAACGATTGCGAAAATCATTCGAAAAGTTCATTTTTACTTTCTTTTCAAGAAGCGTTCACGAAAAGAAAATGTCTTATTCCTTTTGTCGGAATTCAATAAACGCGTGAACTGTCAAAAGGCCATCAAAAATAGTAACTCGTTAACGACAAGTAGAACAACGGTCGCAGTTGTTGTTTTCTTCCAGTTCTCCGGAAGTCCTCTCTTCGTTAGTTTCGCTCGTTATAGGTTTAGAAGTTGACGATTTACGAGGGGGTGAATTTCTCATTCAGGAAAACGGCGAATGAAAAACCCGTGCAGGGGCAGAGGCGAAATTGATGTACATTCCGTTGCTGACAGTCGTTTCTGTAACATTTTATTCGGAGCGGCGAGCACGAAACGTACAAATCATTTCTGCAACTCAAAATCGGGCCACGTCCTTTCTGATTTACACGCACGTTGTTCAACCCGTCTCTTTTTTTTCCTCTCTCTTCCCGCGGGTTCATCATTGATTATCAGTTTATCGAAACGTCGTTCAGTCATGCCGCGGCGTTTCCTTTTTTAAATAAATAAAAACGATTCGAAGCCAGACTCATCTGTTACATTCCTTTTCGTGAAATAATTAATAAGAACATCGTACTGTTACAGTTTACCTCTAACGTGAATTAATTATAGTGTTTGAAACGAACCGGACCATATTTCATGTCCGCTCTAAACGTCGAACCATTTTCTCATCGTAGAGGGGCGCGTGCTTGATTTTTCGTGGTCGCTACAATGGAGCGAAAACATTCCTCATGAATTTGGTATCGCGGAGTAGACTGTTCGGCGCCATTAGAGATTGGTGGCGAAGCGAAATACATTTTCGTAATAGGATATTCGAATCGGTCGGATAGAAAAGTTGGCTTAAGCTCCGTCATCGATGAAATCGTAATTCCCTAAGGGACATTTTACGTTTCCCAAAGTGGAGCTTTTTAAATATATATGGAGTCTTCATATTATTGGCACGTGGACGCTGTCTCTTTCAAATTATATCCCTGAGCCATCAATAATTCCGGATGCATCAAAATGAAATTACGGGTACTAGAATTCATTTGAAGTGAGTTGTGTAAGTAGCGGCAATTAGAATCGATCGTTAGCGCGAGCTGGGAAAGTCGAAAGTCTTTGCGGTGGCTGGAAACTGTTGAACAGCGAACACGGCGTCGAAACGTTTCCACTTTCCGTGCTCCGTTGTCTAATCTCTCATGCGAAGTACGCGAGGCTGCAAGCTCTCCGCAATCATAATGCCCCGAAATGGTCCTGGAACGCGCACGTTGCAGGGATCCGTGGCCACGAAGAGCCCGCGGCCACAATGGAAACTTTGCCTATCGTAGACGCCAGTATCGAAACGTAGAAAAACGTGGAAAAAGCCTTTCTGGAAAATTGCGGACCGCGTGGCTACGTTTTAAAGTACCCTTGGGTATCTTTCTATCTGGAACGCGCTGCACAAACGATCCCCAAACATCTAACGCCGTTTTCATTTCGACGTCCTGATTAGACGATTTCAAATATAGATTTCGATTTCCTGTCGAGTTTTAGTGCAACGAAATTTATGCATAGATTTTGGAATTGGTAATGATCCATAAATAACCATTACTCAAGAAATTGCCGGAAATAAACTTTTATAAAAGTAGAAAGAATATCGCGACTAGAATTCGATTCAATATTTTTAACATCCCTCGTTCCATTTGTTTGTCGAAGAAATTGATTACTTATCGGGGGTCATCTTTTTCACATTATTTTCAGTTTGCAACATTTATATCCGTATGTAGGGTTTCGTTTTTGTCTCCACGTGACAATTAACGTTTCACGATTTTTCACCAAGGAACGAACGTTGACCCATTATTACCAAGGATCTATCCCAACGATGTTATTAATCAGCTCTTATCGACTAAATTCCACGTGAGCTGAACATTTCTTAAACGACCGATTTCGAGTCGAACTAATTGCTCCTTTTTACCGAACGCTCCGTTTCGTATGCTCCGTTAGGTACGGGAATAAATAGCGAAAGAGTTGATTCGTAAGTTTCGCTCAGACCGGAAAGGTGGCAGAAGAATTGTGTTGATCGACGTTATAATTTATATGGTCGAAAAAACAGAGAATGCAAACTTAAGCGCTAACGAAGCGTGGCTTAATTGATTTGATTATTTCTGCTGACGCAAGCGATTTTAATCAGCGCACCCGGCCAATTTTTATAGCGCCCCTCTGAATATTTGAAGAATCGCAATTAATCGCGATAGGTAACGATTTATTTAGTCGCGAGTATTCCATGTACACACACCGTCCTCTCTTTTCGACGCACCTAGCGCCGTTGTACACCAGGTATCGCAATTGTTGCAGTTATTTAAATTACGAACGCCCCATCCACTCGTGACTCCTATCTGCATATAATAGTTTATTGCTCGCTGTCCATCGCCTGTTTACTCGGGGATACGCGAGAATTAAATATTTTTCAGCGCTACGCTTGATCCACGGTTACAGTTTATTAAATTGTTATTTCATCCTCGATGGAAAATATTTACTCAATTCTCGTCCTGCCGGATGGAATGAAATTTTTCGATGCTAATTAATAGATGAGATCCGTGCCCGACAGTAATTCCTTCGTTCGACCTTCCATCAGTTTTTCCATATTCATCACGTTTTCCAGAAGCGAAACATTCTAACGAGTCCTGTTTCCTGTTCTGCTGCATTCGCTCGGTCGATGATGCTATTTTGCTTTTTGATAAATTTCACAAGAAAGTAATTAATCAAGATGGAGACGATATTGTTAAATATTTTAAATGATTTTTAGGAGATTTAATATTTTATGAATAATTATATGACTCGCGATATAATAAATATGATTCGCGTTTATCCGTCAGGATGTTAATATTAGTTCGTAAATTAATTTCGAACGACTTAATCAATCGAAATGATTCAAGAGGCGCGTTGCGGTAACTAAGGACTACGAACTTCTTTAAGCGAAAGCTGTTGAACTCGATGATTATTTTTGACTGCCCGAACAAGCGTTTCGATTATTTGTAGTGTCCGAATGGATTTGGAACGAGTGAAAGGCAGGAAGGAAAACTGCAACCGCTAATTGGCGTCGAGTATAGCACTCGCGTTTCGAGTACACTTTCGCGTGGGAAAGACGGCCGATTCGAGATCTCGTTTTGAGTCACGTTCTCGCGCAATTTGCCGCGGCTAAATTTTATTCGCTGTTGCGCGCATCAATGTGATCACGTCCGGTTGTTTACACGCGGTCGCGTGTTGCCCCGCGTGGACGCATAATAAAATTCCGCGGGATACGTTTCCGCGAGGACGACGGATCTATCAGACCGGCGAGGCACGCGATATCACGTGACTCGGTCACGAGAGTTTTATTGCTTATCTTTTACACCTATCTTCCCTTTTTACGTCGTTAGAACAGGAGCGTCGCGAACGTAAACAGACGCGTCCGTACGGTTCGATGGGATCGCGGGCAAGAGCTGCTCTCCTAACGCGAACAGGCTCCCCGCTCATTAATTACACGGAACAGTCGGTTACGCGAGTTTCGTCGAGAATTCCCGCGACATCAAGTTCGATCATTAATTACGCTCGCTTTCTTTTTATTTCCGCGAATTTCTCAAAAGTTCACCCAACTATCGGTCTCGCGAACGCGGCTTAAAAAGTACGGGCTGTTACGAGGAAACTTGCGTCGCTCTTGAATCTCTCGTAAATACCCGGGTTCCCAACCTGCGGCTCGCAAAGTGTTTCCCGGCTACTCGCCGGTTGTATATTTCTGCGCGATATTCTCTAGGGGATTTTTACGCGGAATAAAACATTTAAGGGCAGCCGGTGAGAAAAAAATGTGTTTCAAATAGAAAAGTAAGTACGACACTTTGATATTTCATATGTTTTTATGTGTCGCACGTGGCGTTCAATTTCTTCCCTTGTCGAATTGTGATTGTAAAAAATTTATTTTCAATACTTTTGTCAGCTTCTAAAACGCGATCGTCGCTCGGTTGCGAAGCGCTGCGCGTTTTACGAATTTTTGACGAACAGAAAACGAGCCCGAGCGTGCTAACCGCGTCCGCGGCAATAAAATCTACTTAAACGCGGGTATAACATAATGTTCGCTCTCGGTTCGAGGCTCCCGATAGTTTCGGGTTTTACGAGACTGTTAAATTCTCGGGGCTCGGCAATTTCCCTGTCTCTCGACGGGATCGGGATGTTTCGGACGGATCGGTGGAGATTGAGGCTGGACCTGGCGCGACGGGGGCGACGGACGGGGGTTGCGGGGAGGGGATGGTTATGGCCGGGGTGCATCGCCGTGTCCACCAATTGCAGTGCTGCCGCTGGTTCAATAAAAAGTGCAAAAAAAAGCGTTTTGACAGACGTGTTTGCCAAGTTCTCGCGCCGCATATGACTGTAATCCTGACGGATACGGGGTGCACAAAGCCGCGTTCGATTCACCGCGACGAATCTCTTTTTAATCAAACGGTCGTTGTACCCCATCCGAACAATCGCGACAAAACCCTAGCTCGATTTTGCACCGCTTAAGAAAAAAACTGTAGCCGGATGCCAGTAGATGTCTCGCCGATTTTTCGATTCGCGAACACCGGACAAACATCGAGGATCGCTCGTTTATTTTTCCCTTTGGTTTAACGTTTTTCCTCGCTTTAATAACGATTCATATCTCACGGTCGGCCGAGCGTAATTTGCATGGACGACGAAGGAAATATTTCACGTGAAGGAGACGGGGCGGAAGTGGCTTTTCCAACCGGGAAACAGGGACGGGGTGAAAGAAACCCCGTGCCTAAATTGCATCTCAAGATCGCGGGATTCGCGGCAGAACGTCGGGAATTTCTGACGAGACGAGTGCTACTTAATGATGCACAAAGCGACCGATGAAAAGGCGAAGCTGTCTTATTGACGGATCTCGCCTCGAGCCAGCCGACTGATGAATTCCCGCTGAAAATCGTTACTTTACATGCTGCCGATGGTTCAAACAAAATGGAATCAAGAAATTAGCAACAAATATTTAAAGCATACGCGTGGTTTATGTTATTTTTCAAAAGATCCAAGAAACGTTTTATTACACGAGTATTTTTATATTCCCACAAACGCGTATTTATGCAGGTTTTGTTGTCCCTCGGAAGGTATTTTCTATGTAATTGACAACACAGAAATTGTACATTTTGTGTTACAACTATCGTCGGTAACGGAATTGTAGGAACGATGAAAATGATTTAAACCGATCCATAAATGCAAACGCGTTTATCATAGCCCATTGATTTCTTGATAATTCGATTATACGAATGATTTGTTTCGGGACACGAATTCGACCGAGAAAAAAGTACTGGTCCCGATGGAATAGTTAATTTATGTCGAGTTGCGAAATACCGGCCACCTAGGGCTATTAATCGGCGTTATTCATGCGTCCAGTCAGCTTCCTATTTCAATTGTACACGATATAAAATTAAAAGTATTTTATATATATTAAAAAAAAAAAGAGAGAAGCCTAGGTAGTTGGAGCGTATTGTATGAAAAAAGAATTACGCGGACCGTTTTCATTTTTTTCCGTCAAATGGACAATGGGCAGTGTTGCCAGTGGACATGAGTAACAAAGGAATGCAATTGTTCCACGTTTTACTTATCCTCGTGATGAATAGAGCCGTTTTGTTCAATTTTTTCTATGTAACATATGATTTAGGACGAGGGTTAGGTTTATGGGTAGGTAATTACGCAGTTTTAAATTATAAAATAATATGCAAAGCGTGTATCCAAATTGAATGGAAAACGCACATGCGAACGATGTTTTCTCGTCGAATGGATTCGGGAAATACTACAGTGTAATACAGGGTAATCGAAAAACATTTTTCCACGTTTTACTTATCTCTGCGATTAATGGACCCATTTTGATGAATTTTTTTACGTAACGTATGATTAATTATCCTTAAGGTCGAGGGACGGGTTTATATTCAAAGGCTGATAGCTGTTTTTAATTATTAAATGTTTTGTAAAATATGAATTCGAACTGGATGGAAAACGCAAATACGAACAATATTTCCATTTGCCTTGTTTATTATGAAATGGTTAATATGAAAATCATACAAACAAATAAATATTCGTTGTCTTGGAAACGCAGTGGTGTAGAACGAAAATAGCTCTGAAAGGAAAATTCAATCGACGTATTTAAAAAATAAAATAACTAAGAGAACAGTTCTTTACTTTACTGCACTGTGTTCTTCAGATTTGTTATTCCTCTAAAACGATTAATTCCTGTTTTAAAATAAAAAATTGAATTACGTAGCGTTATATTCTATCGAATACAGTCCTTTAATTTTAAACGCGAATCCGTATTATTAAAAATTCACTCGTGTGAAAAATATCAAACTGAAGTGTTCAATTATTTAAGACGCTGAATAAAATAAATGTTACAAGATTATTCAATTCTGTCGAAACATACAAAAGCAATTTATGTTTGCTTGTTGATTTACGCTTTATTTTCAAAAATATGGTCGCCGTATCTATAAAAGGAATTTCACGTGCTCCATAAGAATCACCGAAATTCCTTAGGACTATTTGAAAACAATTCAGCCCCTAGTGAACTGTACGTTGCTAGCAATTAGAGTTCTAATTCCGGGGGAAACGCAGCATCCGCGCGTTATCCCCGGGCAATGGGTTTTAATCGGGCCATACACAGGATCGTTTCGTTCGGACGAACGTCCATTAGTCACACGCTCTCGCACCTGACGATCCTTCGAGAATAGACTTCGACAACGGACAAGAGAGACGTCAACGATGATCGATCTCTGGCTCGTGATCTCCTCTCCCGGTCGAGGGGCTTGCGATTCTGGTCACGACGACCGACTAGAATAAGGCACTCTACGGACCGACAATTACGCGTAGCTACGGGAATATAAAAACGAGTCCATCAATTCCGCTTAAGCCCATCCTATCAGAAAACTTTTCGTCTTCAAAATCGTAGCAGCCCATACGCATCATTTTTCCGGCTATTATTGCCACCGTGCTATCAGTTAGAATATTATTTCTTATAATTATTCATTCATACATATCATTATATTAAATGTTACATTATTATATTCATTTTTATTAGTTGATTATTTGGTTCATTTTTCACCGAATTATTTTTTCACCATGCGCAAAAATTCTGTATTAGTTGAATTGAAAATAACCCATTCCTCTGAAGCGTATGCCGATGTGTCGCGTAATCCTGCAGATCAGCGACTCCCCTAACGTCGCTTAGCACCGGCTATTAATATTCATACGAATCGTGGGGCATTCGGTATTACAGGCGGTCCAATAATTTAATATCCCAGCGCAATAACGCGACTATCGTGGCCACGGAGTCATCGAAGAAGCAAAAGGGGACGAGACGGGCCCGCAGGCATTAAGAGATTACTTTTGTCCGCCCGCGCAACTATATTCGGAACCCTTGTTGACGCATCGTGAGTTCGTGTTCGTCTCCCCGTTGCTCCTGCGGCTCCCCACGAGTATTTGCATTCGCGGATTTGTCTTTCATCAGTACGGTTTGTCGAATGATTTTTAACGAGTAGCCAGATTAGATTTCACGCGCCGTCGGAATTAACGAGATTCGCCTTGAGATTCAAAGAGGTGCAATCGTTCCGAGCGGAATTGACCTGATCAACTTTTACAGTCCGATTTATCCCCGTTGTAAAAGTTGAACCATGATATTTTATTCTTATCCAACGCGAAATTGTTCTGTGGGAACGATGGGATAACGATAAAATCGGCGATGCGTTAATAAAAATACGAATCGGCGTAAACGCGTCCACGCGGGAATCTTATGCGTAATTTATCTCGGAACAAGGTTCTGGTCAGGCATTATGTTTATTCGGCCGAAAGTGGGAAGGACTCGTTGCGCAGGCCAGATGCCCGGTACATCTGGGAATTCACCAATTGATTTTCCACGTCATGTACTCTGCTAGCGATACTCCTCGGCATTTCTGGAACGACCGACTCCTGCCGATAGAAGCGATTTGTTGCAGCTTTCGTTCGGAATTGACTTATGGATCCTCGGACGATACCTCTGCTCCCACGATATTCCTGCATAAAGTAGCTTCAAGAGTTGAAACTATGAATGTAGTGTAGAATTTCATACCAACCATACTTATAAAAAATTTTATGTACCATTGAAATCATCCGAGGCACATTTAATTTCTTCAATGCCTTTATTTTAGGAATTTAATGAATTATAAAATTCTTTCTAATATCAATGAAACATGATATTTATGATTGAAATGCAAGCACCATTTCCTCAAAATTTTGTTGACATAAGTTGTAATTTTATACGCATTGACAAGATTTGATGAATTTTTAACATTGCGGATTTCTTGTTTGAACGCGACGTCCTTTTCTGTCACCATACACGAGAGCTATTGAATATCGATCGAACCTACGGCATCCAATCTCTCGACGCTAATCGATATCTTATTTCCGATATCCAGTATGTGTACGTATGGACGTATCGCGGGTTACCGAACTTCGATTGCACCGCGTTCGAGCGAAGAAGTCATAACACGAAGTCTCGTGATATCCCCTCGTAAACAGGCAGCGTTGTCTCGGGCGCATCGGGAAACCGACGAATCAACATCGGACCGTAAACCAACCCTTTGAGACACGCAGCTGAAATTGATTTTGTCAAATCGATTCGACTAGGCAAGGATTTACGGGAGAGTTTCGATCCCCTTGTAGCTACTGGCTCGTAAAGCCGGCCGGGTTGTAAACCAACGGAAAGTACTCGCCGCAATTAGATTTGTTCAACGAAATTCAAACTTGGTTTAATAAAATTCATGGAAACTCGATTGTAATTTCTGTACATGAATGTGTTTGATTCATACAAGAGGAAGAAGAATCGTCTTGCAATACGAGTACACGGAACCACAATAGCTTTAGTACATTTTAGAGGAGTTCAACGTTCGTTCCGTAAACCAATGCAACATTGAAGTGTTGAAATGGCGTATATTTCCCGTAGCGCTCGCAGCCGACCGCCTGCGCTGTTTACATTCGTATTAGAGAACGGTTCCGTTAATTGCAGCTCGTAACCCGTCTCTTCGAAATAAACAACTGAACAGGCCCGCTTAGAATGAGCACACCGCAGGTTGTGGGTTGATCAGCAGATGCACCGTCCTCGAAATATTTATTTTATCAAATCTGAAAATCAGATATATCTAAAACTATAACAGGAGACCGCGATATGTACTCTTGTTTGTCCTTATATCCCCTCGGAAAAGCTTAAGGATATATTGGCTATACACTGAATCCCAAAAGTTTATGCACTTTAGAAATGCATTTTTTAAAAAGAAACCAGACGTCGGAAGAACATTGCTAATAATAAACAGCAAAAAAAAAATTTTCGATTTTTCCGAGATTTTTCCAAGGGGTAATCCCTTCAATTTCTTCCAAATTTTCGTTTTTGGCCAATAACTTTGAAACCGTTGGA
>NW_017147019.1:647138-693584 GCF_001652005.2 Ceratina calcarata
TTTTACATGGAAATTGTAGATCTCGTCGTCCTCTACAAGAAAGGTCGTATACAATTTTCTCGTAAGTCTAACAGTTTAGGAGTTATTGAGGAAAAACGAAATTTTTTGCCAAAAGTTCGCCGTTTCGACGCTGGGATGGTCGGATTTTATCAACATCAATAAAATGCCAAATAATCATACGTAACTCGTTAAATATCGAAATTAGAAGAAAAATGCACTATTTTTAATTATAGGAAATGCGTTTTTCTAAAGTACATAAACTTTTGGGATTGACTACATAGCCAATACATCCTTAAGGATTAACATAATTTCGATTGTCCAAATTTTTTCGTCAAGTCGCTGTGTTCTGACTTGCTGGCTATTTTCGAAGCTTAAACTATTTTCACCGATAGATCATCCGCTACCCGCGTACTATAATTTTCTCTAAACTGCCGTGTCACTTTTCCGCGAATCCTTTCACTAAGGGAAATGTTCAAAGTTCAAAAGTCGTTATCCTACGAGTTTAATCTTGTGGATTAGATGACGAGTAATATAATTTCAAGACGGATCGTTCTTCCTCTGATAGTTTGATCTCTGTAATTCGATGAAAGGGACATTCCATCTTGTTTTAGTTACATAACCGAGTTTGTTTCCTTTTCGGCGGACTCGATTCCGCATCTCGTTTCGCGTTCGCCGAAAGATTTAATTACATCACGGCGTTCAAGTTCTTTCACGGGTAAAGGAATGCCGCGATGGTTCCTTTAATCAGTCCGATCCGGTTGATTCTTAATTAGTTACCGTCCGACTCGGTATAATAAAGGTGGAAGTTTGAAACGGGGATGAGCAGGTGACGCGAAATTTGTTCGGCAAAATAATCCGTGTCGCGGAATCTCGGGGGCGGAGATAGTTACAAGACGTAGGCGGAGGCCGGATGAGAATATACTTCGGATTAAACGATTTCAATTTCCCCCGGTTGCTTAGCGAAATTCGTCTCTCGATCCTACGGCAAGGTAAATTGATCATTAGCAACGAAGATATGGCAGAGGCAAGATTGCCGTGCACCTGTACGTTTTATCGATGTAGAACGCTCGGGATCGGGAGCGCAGTTTCAATTTGAAGCCGTTCGAGGCTCGCGCCGGGAGATTGAACAACGGTAGTCCTGGTACATAATAGTAGGTGCGCCAGCTACGAAAGAAAGTCCAAGGCAATCTGTTCCCGGGACAAAGTTCGCGTAAACTTCCCTGGAATATTCATAATCGTAATACGAGCCGCGAAACTTTTCCTACAAATATTCGCGTCCTGATTGCTGTGTAGTGAAACTTTTTCACGAACTTGTCGATTATTGTTCGCCCCGCGATTCGCAGAAGTCGAACAGAATCCTCTGTAGCTAGAAAGGGCAATCGCGGAAGTATAACGATCGCGTATTGATCGTTACGAAGTTAAACCGCGAAAGATTCGATAAGTTGACCGGGAACGAACTTCATCAACGTTTATGTTCCCGACAACTTCCCGCGGTGGGGAAAAATAAAAGAAACAGAAAAATTACATCGGTATCTCCGGCGCCAATTACATGACCGAAGGGTATCAGCAACTACTCCTCGGAACTCCTCGGCTATCTCATTCGAGGTTCCACGTTTGACGGTTTTCCTCCTCGTGGAAGTATGCTAGCCAGAGGGGAAGCTATAATATTAGTTCCTACCGGGAAAGGAGGGCGAGAAGAGCAAAGGGTTGAAAAGGTGGAAAACGAAGAGGGCGGGAGAGGATGGAGAGCGAACGGACCGAGGAGGCAAAAGAGGAGGTTCCGTACGTGACGACGGCGTTCGCAGTAAGGTGTCTCAGAAGTCGCAGATGTCTCTTGATTTATTGGCGCGACAGCTTCCGGAGACGAGCGGCATTCCGAAAATGGCGCCGGTTGCTTCTACTTCGCAAACTTCCGCGTTACCTGCGCGAATGGGAGAGAGAGAGAGAGAGAGAGAGAGAGAGAGAGAGAGAGAGAGCTCTTGGTAATTTTCATTTCTGATCGCTCGCCTCGCCGGACGTTGGACTGGGCCTCGAATTAAGTCCCGGGTAATTGACGAAGGGGACGACTCGTTAGTTACGGCGCGTCGGCTTTGCTTCTCGAATCACGCTAATTAGAGTGATTCACGGTACCGACAACGAATAAATAGACGGTCGTTTCGCGAATGCCAGGAAAGGATTATTGTCTGTCAAAATTTATTTGCGTCCCTCCGATCGCCACGTCAAACCGTTTGCCTAACGGCCAGCGACGACGGATTATCCTTTTTCAACACTTAATTGCGTTCCTCATCGTGTTTTGCTTCGAGCGAGTGGAACACAAATAATTGATCGCGGGAGAACAGATCCTATGAGAGATCGAAGGTCCCACTCGCGTTTCGGGATGAAAAAAAAAAAGTAGAGGGATCAGAAAGCGAGTCTCTTAACCACTCTCTCAATAATGTTCGCGCGAGCGTGAAACGAGTTCACTTCACCCTCCCTCGATGTCTGCGCGAAAACTACAAACGCCGAGGGTACACAGGTGAAAGACGCGAGGGTGTTGGTGCCGTATACGCAATTGTTCTCTGTTTTACGGAGCGCAGAGCGAGAAAGGGAAGTGGAAACGTCGGTAAATGAGGGGCGTTCGAAGGGCCGTACCCCGTACGAGGGACAAAATTGACTCGGTCGTGAAATCGAAATTGCAGGGAAATGAGCAGCTCTGGACTAGCTGGATTAGACATTGGAAAGCGGCGCGAGAGGAGCAGCTCGATAGCCTCATCCTGGTCGGTCGGATCCACTGATGCTCGGATGCCGGTGAACGACGCCGTCCCCACGGGGGTGTGGCGACGTTTAATTTATTACGCTCGTTCCGAGATGCTCCTCGCCTCGAGATCAATTTAAATAATTGATTCGCTGGAACAACGATCTCACGAGTTTTCCTCTTTTCCGACCACGAATTCCGTCAGGAGTTACCTGATTTCCGTAAACATCCTCATTTTTGACAAACCAATCACGTTCACTCAAAATCCCTTGATCCCGTATGAAATTGAGAATGATCAAACAGTTGGATGCAATACTTACACTCTGAACATTAGTTATTATGTTGCAAAACGATTTATTGAATTGGCAAGTATATTTGGTGTGACTTAAACTGTAATAAGAGAGAAAGTAGAAAGGAAGGAAGGTAACACCCGGTCTTTCATCGGGAAGAAGTATGAGCGAGGAGCATCGAAACGATAGATTGGCATGGAATTGCGAGCGAGTCGTAGGTTAGGGGATGGAAAAAAAGAGGAACGCGCGCGGAAAGCCGGGGAAAGCTTATCAAACGGGTTTTCAAATTACAGAAGTGATCCTCCTCGTAATAGACTCCCCTATTGCGACTTATAGGATCTCGCTTGGCTCGAGTTGGGAAGAAAATTATAAAAGAGAGGGGTCTCTTGAAACGGAGAGAGGAAATCAGAATGGAGAGCATCCGAGGAGATGGAAAAGGGTAAGCGAGGGAAGGGATGGCTGCAGCGAAACGATGAAGAAACGATTTAACACGCTGATTTCCGACTTACTTTTAGTTAAAAATATCCCCGGGCACGAAATAAAAACCAGCCGTTCAAACGATGTTAGGCTATTTCCTTTCGTCTTTCTACGCGCATCAGCTTTTTGGTTAATAAGCAGGCTGCAGATTTCGTAATTGGCTGTGCAAAAAATATAAATGTGCAGGAGCATGGATTAAGCTTAGTATTATTTTTGAAGGGTAAAAGAAACAGAGCTAGCTTTGAGTTTTGAAATTGCTACCACGCGTGATAATGAGATCAAGCGTGTAGCTCCTTCGGTGTGATTAGATTTTTTCCCTAAAACGAACGAGATTGTTGTTGCATGAAATCTGGATTTAACGCGATTATCTGGACGGGGGATCGGAACGTTAGATGTATATAACGGGTGCTGGCGTGCGGGATTGTTTCCACAGTGTGTCGGACACGCTCATAAACTCCACCCCCGGGAATCGCGTCGTTGTTTTTTTTTTTTCGCGTCGCGTCGTGCCGCGAGCCATCGATCTTCGAGTAAACGCGAGCAAATTCACGCAGGAACGGAGCGTCGGCCGGCCGGGGCACACCGTTGAAAACAGATTCGCCCGCGGATGCGTTCCAACAATAACTCTAAGCCACGCGTTAAAACGACATTAACGCGGATGCATCCTGGCCGGAGGCGCTGGGACTGATAACAGTCACAGCTCAATTTTCTGGTAGCGCGGAGCCACGGAAAAGTAAGTCGTCATTGTAAGAAGGCTGCCACGCGGAAGGAAGGCAATTTTGTGGAGTAATAGAACGTGTGGCTGAGTTCTCACGCGTCCAACTTGCGATGATATGAACCCGGTTCGCCTTCGCCTCGACGTAATTTCAAAGTTGGAATTCTACGTGAAATAGTTGATTCTCTCGACTAATTAATTTCGTACCGAGCTCCGGAAAATCTAAATGAATTTCTGATCGGCGGACCAATTAAATTGGAAAATATTTCATAGCGCGTCTTTCCCATCGCGACACGGTTAAATCGATTAGAAAATGTTTTATACCACGCCCTGGCTGGCGCCGACGGTACGAGTGTGCAGCGCAATTACGATAACGACGTTAAAACGTAATGCGTTCACGAGTACGTATTTCGATAACCTGATCGTGGCGCGTCGCGAGATACGCGGCGAAATTCGTTTTGACTTCATTACGTCAACGACGGACAACGTCGATGGATGCAAATTTCAGGCCCACTCTTCGTTCGTTTCGAACCGATTTTTGTAATCGAAACGTCGCATCGCGTCGTCCATCGCCCGTCGCATTAATTCTCGCGTACCGTTTGAAATCAATGCGCGATGACTAATGACGAATTCGATTAAACGTGTTACAAATCGGAACAAGCCCAATCAGTAACTCGACTACGTTACATTCTCGATTGAAAACTGACCTAATTTCTAAATCTCCTACGCTATTCGATTAAAAATTTAACCATTTTTACCTGTAAATTGCAGAAAGTTTGTAATGAAAATCGATATTATGTTTCATCTAATTAATCCGACGCATTCGCCAATGAAGCAAACTAATGAACGGATGTTTGCTCTGCTGTCGGACGATTCATTCGTTAAACAGCAATAATAAAAATGTGAAACGATTCAGAAATGATTCGAACTAACGGGGAACATTCGCAATAAGAGCTCCAGTGTAGATTTAATGCAATTTGCGATCGTTTCCTTGATCGAAGCGTCTTTGGTAAAATCGAATGACACGAACGATTGCACTCGTCGCGAGTTCGTTCGAGTGACTTGCTCCGCGAGAAGGAGACCACTTCCCGTGGAACAGTCAACTACCGCGGTCTGAACGTGTCGCAATTAAGCACGCGCCGTTGAACGACGCCGTACGCGTATTGCGAAACGACGTCGTCGTGGTTGCTGTTCCAAGACCCGTGGGTTTGCACGCGCGAACGGGAATTGCGGAACGGAACAATTTTTCCTGCAATCGATGCAAATTAAAATATCAACTCTATCCTTTATCGAATCGTTAATGCAGTTTCCTGGGCAGAGCCCAGTCGGCTCCTATGATCTCACGACTAACAGATTCGCCATGTTGTTAGTTATGCACGGACTCTAATTGGAAAGGTAAATCTACGATCATTATAAGGTCGTGGGTTGAACAGAACCAATTGTTATTGGTGTGTAGCTGTAGTTGTCAGATACAAAAAAATAAGTATTTAATGATGGACAATTACTCCTGATGTACTCGAGATAGACAAAATTGTATAGACGTTTCTTGTAGGTAATACCAATATCTACAACTTTTATTCGAAGCATTTCTCGAAATTTTGAGAAAAAAAGTTTTTAATTTTTCGAGGATTCAAGAGGTTTCATGATTCTCGAAATTTTCATCTTTTTTGCAAATAATTGTTTATCTTGCCGCTAGCGAATAATCTTTAAAATGAAATTTGTGGCCACCATGAAGAGGTATAAGTTTAGTTTGAAACACATTTTGCAATAAAGTATTTTATCGTTTTTCGTTAATTACTCGTTAATTATCGATGCTATTAAAAAGTATTACATACGAAACTTGTAACTCTACTCGTCAGCTACAAATAAGGTTGTATGCAATTTCCCTATAGGTCCAACAGTTTATGAGTATTTGAGAAAAACGGAATATTTTGTGAGAAGTTTGCGATTTCGTCAATACCAATAAAGTGCTGATTAATCCTACGTTAAATACTAGTTAGAAGAAAAATGCATAGAACCTTTCTTGTAAAGAACGTTAGTGTCTACAATTTCTGTATAAACTTTTTTTCCCAAGCGTCAATAATTAGTTTATAAATAAAATTGTTTATTGTAGAAACTTTTTCTTTGTCCAAGCGAAAAATGTTTCAGACAAAAGTGATAACTTCAGTTGCCGGACACAATAAAGGTCCTATGCAATTTCTTGTTAACTCCGCTCGTTAAGGAATAATTGTTGTTGAACCAATTAATTAATTGATTACTCTTGAATTATTCGAGATAGAATAAAATTCTATACAATCTTTTTTGCAGTAGTGCAATTTTGTCATTCGCAAGAGTCAATTATTAGATGTTCTCTCTTACACTCTGTTATATTCAGTCATGATTAAGAGATCGTTCAAATGATTATCGAACGTATTCCCACATAAGTAAGAGTGTCAGCGGAAAAGCGATTGATTTATGACTGTAATTAAAATGACCTAAGCAAGGGGATTAAACGATTGCTCGTTCAGGCAGGAGAATTTTCGATGAAAATGATCGCGATAATGATTCCATCAGCAAGTCATCGAAACGGGCCTGGGGCGGTACCGCGGGGTTCGAACGAAATTGCGGTTGTCCGCGCATGCCACTACCGATAAAAACATCATCGCTGCGCCTTTAATCGTATCGATAGCCGTGTCTCTTTATTTATTCATCGAGCAGCAGCCAACGGCGTGTGTGTCCTCGGGCGTTCTTCTTTTGTGCATAATTAATCGTAGGTTAGAGCAACACTATAAAAATACAGGCAAAGTAGTAAGAGCGAAATTTAAAGTGCTCTTCCGATCCATAAATGATGCACGCGGCTGCGGTCGTGCCGAAAGCGTGCGTGTGCGGTTTCGCGGCTTGTTTGCGCGCAACCGTGTAATTTTTCGACTGGGGGCGAGCCCGACCCCGAACGCTTTGATGTTACTAGCAGGGGTCATTGAAATAGTTACGTTTGTAAAAGGGAAGGATTGCTCGATAACCCGCACTCGATGTCAATGGATTTCTCGATTACATTCCGGCTTCCGATCCCCTTTTGTTTATCAAATTTTGTGGACAAAAGGATCAGCGTTCCCCCAAGCATTCCGTATAATTATGCGGGACGCGTATTCTGCTCGATGAGTCACATCGGATCTTGCGAATCGTGGTTTCAGCCCCTCGTCCTGTATATGTATCTATATTTTTATCTTATTTTTTTCTCCCTCGCGTGCACGCGTTCCTCCGTACGTCGCGTTTACGATATCGCGGCTTTTTCAATCCCGGGTAAAATATCGTTCCGGCGGCAATATCGGAAGTAAATCACGGAGACCGCGGCGGAGGTTCGAGAAAAGGAGGGGAAAAACCGCTTGCCTCGCAGTTTAATCGAGTTAAGTGAAATTGTGCGACTCATGCAGGGCCGAGAAGAGACACACGACGAAACGATGGGACGTCTGCTCCCCGGTATATTCTGTAAATCCTGAACGACTCGCTGTCCGCACGAATCCCGTGCCGGTGCATAAACCCGTTCTCGCGTGCCAAGGAACAAGACAGATTATTTGTTTATCCTCGAAACGTGTAGTTTTACACGCGAGCTGCGTGTCTAATGAGAATGTTTTTACCACCTTAGATTACCGCGTCGATTGTTGTTCCGGTTTCAGCGTTAATTAAGTCAATTTACAAGTCACGCGTTGATTGAAATCGTAGACCGGTAAATAACGTTGAGAAAATATTATTTGCATAATAGAGACCGAACGCGAGCTCGATGCGATAAAGTCTACAGCTGTCGAATCGTTGAACAGTGCAGCACAATTTCATTGTGTCTTCGCGATATTTTTGTTTCTTCCGCGAGGAGAGTCAGGGAGGCGAGAATTCGGGCAGACGGAGGAGGGCGGTGAGGCATCTCGAATGCGGCAGAAATAATAATCGGGCCTGGCTTTTAGCCAAATAGAAGACGAGGGATGGCCGGAGGGACACACAGGGTTAGTGCCCGGCTCCTGGTTTCTGACTGATGGATTTGTTTGTCCCGTCAATTCAGTGGTGCAAGTTTACCAGCACGCCTGGCTCGTGTGTAACATCGTTCGTACACAATGAGAGACAGGGACGAGAGAAGAGGCACGGTGTTCGGTGTACGTGTACGCGCGTACGACAGGGCCGAAATACAGTGTCAATAACCGCGGTCGTAAACGTGCAGGACGGGCTGCGGCGATATTCATCGAGGAGGGGCGCCGATGCGGTGTCAGCCCTATTATGTCTACAATAATTCAATGTTATAGCAACCAGTGGGGAAATCTCTAATCCCAAACATTTTATTTACGTGCTCTCGCAAGAAACCAATTGATTTTTCCAAAATTATTAACCAAAGTCAGACGAAACGTTCATCGAATTCAATTTCTATGTATACTTAGGTAGTTTAGCAAGAGACCGATCGATTCTTTCGAAATCATTCAATCCAGATGAAACGTTTATTGAATTCAATCGCAATTAGATTCGATATTTGTTTAAAATATCAGAGGATGGATGCACATACGAATCTCGGTCGGATTGTCGTCGGTTCCGTGCAATCATTCGCGGTCGGCGCTTTGTCCCCGTATCAGAAACCGCAATCTACATCAATCTCGACGGCCGATGGGTTCGGAGTTCCCTTAATTGGATAACTGTCGCGTTTTTCAATTTTATCGCGGCCAAAGCGAAATCCTTCTGACGAGGGTTCTCGCTATCTCGGGCGTCGTTCGATGCGATTTCAATCAAACGCGAGATAAAAGCAACACTTCTCTCGTTCCCCGTTCCCTTCGGCTTCCCCTTTGTCCCGGTACTCCTTTCTCTTCCAGCCTGTGTCCTTTATGCGTGGCTGCCTTTCGCCCGCGTATTAGCGCGCGCTTTGTACCAGGCACAACCGGGATATGACGTGTCAAATATGCAACACCCGATGCACCCGGGGTGCGTCGTCGCCGCGAAGAATGCGAGCTAAGCTTCCGCCGGATTCATCACTCTTGCCGGGTTTTCATTCTTCTTGAATTTTTAGCGAATTAAATTTTTTATCACGGTCCCAGCCCCTCTCAGCTATGTACCTTGGTTTTAGCGTTATACTTTAGATTGCCAGGGGTGAAAGTAGCCTCGTTACAAAAAGAACCCGAAACAATGATATTCAAGAGCACGAGGTTAGTACCTTTTTATATCGGCTATGTATTTCACTTTCAAGAGGTACGAAATAGTCGGAGGAACATATTTCCTCGATTTCGTATAAATAAATTTTTATTGAAATTTAGATTGTTTCAACTCCAATCGAGTGCTCGTTGGTTTATGCAAACAATTATAAATATAATAATAGCCGTGTGTTGGAAAAATTCTGTATTGATTTGAGATATAAAAATCGGATCCATTAAATATTTTGTCGAGCAAATTGAATCGCGATTCAATCTACGCTACAAATAATTTTTGTATATTCACCAGTTCATTTATTTTACCTGATTTAACGATTTCGTTTATGACTTAAATTTAAACGAATTATTTAAAACTAAAGTTGAATTCACTTAAAACCTGAAACACATAAACAGCCGATTTTCGTTTAAATTCGCACTTCTCTTATGCAGAGCAGATACGAGATATCCAGTTCGATAAGAAGGGCATCTCATTTCATTTCATTTTGCATAAACCCAGTTATTTTATTTTAGTTAGAGAAACTGTTGAATTTTAGGAACATATCGAATAACAAATGGGTTCGTAATCGTTTGGATATTTCCTCAATATTTCCGAAATAAAGACGACGCGTCGTTCGCGTTAATGACATTCGCGTTGTCTTTATTTCGTTGGTCGCGTTTCATTTCGTCGTCGAACGAAATCGCGACTGGTTGAACATATCGTTCGCACCGTCACACCGCATCCTATTAATTCACAATTGATACGCATTAACGTGATACGTCGGCCCTCCCGGTTAATTCATTGCAATATTAACGATTTACGAGCACGTGATCTCGTTTAATTACCAGCAGGAGTTCGCCCTTTTAATTTTCACCGTTCGTTTTCCAGATACGATGGCCGCGCGAATTCGTTATTGGATTTTGAACCGCATATTTTTACTCCACCACCGGACAAACAACTATCATATTTCAATTACATTATGTCAACTCTTGTTTCGTCAAAATTACTTTTACTATACTATAATAATATCGGCGGTTTTCATACACACATAGTGTCACGACTTTTGCATATGCATTTAATTAAATTTAATAAGTGAATCTAATAAAAAGCATCGTCATTTATTGATTACATTATTAAATGTAATCAGGGCAATTGCCCGTATAAAGATAATAATTACACTTTTATTATTCAGTCGAGTACCGCGCGTATTTGCATTTCATTGCAGGAATTATCGGTGAAGCAATCAATGATTAACGAAACTATATATAAATATCATCGATGTAAAATATATTCGAAGTAATCGATGCGTGGAATTTTATCATGCGTGCGCGATCCCCGTGATTCATCGGAGTGAGAATAACCCCTCGGTCATCGGTTTCGCTGCCACGCGACGTCGTCGTCACAGAGATTTGTCACGGTTCAGCATCCCTTTTGCTTCTCGCGTTCGTTCGCTCGTCCCCTCCCGAATACTGTGTCGGAGGATTGGACCTGGGACAATCCTGATGGAATAGAATATTCGGTTAAATTGTTCGGACGGTCCCGTTGATTCGTGGCAGAACTCGCGCCGGCTGGCAGTCAAGGTGCGAAATCGCCTGTCGCGGTTAACCACGTGCCTCAGACACCTTGCCTTGATCCTCAATAGCGATTGATGTATCATAAGCACATGACGCTACGCGCATTCACCCCATAACGGCCATATAATCTCTAATCCTGCTTTACTGTTGCCATGTATGATCCACTTTCGGAGGCTTGGTACACTGCTCATGAAAATACTTTAATCATGGAACGAGTAATTAAGCATAGAAAGTTTGTACAGAAATGATTATCATAAATAATTGTTACAGAGTTTGATACTTTGTTCACCTGTTTAAATAAGTAAATAGATTTCCAAGCTGCTCTCCTATTGTATTCAGATTTTCTGCATAAACAGATTCTGGCTCTCGACCTAATTACTTTGGCACGGTTCGAACATAAATTCGACATTATTGTTCCCCTGTTCTCTTGCTCTGGAAACATAATTGAGGCATAATGCGAAAATTATGCTATCCTCGAACGATCTTGAGGCACAGCAACAATAGTTCCGATAAAATGCAGGATTTCTGTTTCTCGTAACACGATATTCTAGCCTCAGCGGTTTTCTAATTAATTTAACGCACCGATCGACAGTTCTCAGTTCGTAGATTCTCGTTATCACTCAGTTTCCCTGTCTGAGCCACGGTGAATCCGCCGTAACGCAATATTTCCGGTTTTTCATCTCGCTCCTCTCGTTGTTATTTTTTCATTACCCAGCGACGTTTTGTTTATAACTGAGCTACGCATTTTTTTCGCCGACCGTGGTCATAGAAGCATTCACGAATGGAGATTTTATGCGCATACATTGTCGCGGACAGACCAGAAGGACTGATCTACTGGGTGTCCCATCTGAACTTGCAATTGTTTCTCGGTTTATAATACCAAATGAAACATTATAAGATTTGAAAATCATTCCAACGATGACCGACCACTTTCGCATTTCGTATTAATCAAACCTGAAGCTCGATCGGACATTGGCATCTCTCTGGGAAAATCCGTGTTTTGCTCACGATGCACGGCCGATTCCGCGGTTGCTAAATGAGCGCGTCGCGTGTTGGATGAAAAAAATTGTTGTCTTTCGCTGCGTGACAAGTTTCCGAGAAAGATCCGTGAATTCTCGCGACCGAACTTTCTTCTCCATCATTAGCGAGCGATACGTAATTACTAAATTGCGTGATCGATCGATCAGCCGCAGGAGAACGCAATCGTCGGTGGCACAAAGGAAGTTGCGTGGTTAGGTCCGCGAACACAGCCGGTACGCGACAAATGACGAAGTTATCGATCATCAGCTTTCATTACCCGTTGCCTGTCGAAATTAGCAATCGTGCTGCCTCTTCATTTCTCGATAGCCACTGAGTGGCTTCAAATTAGATTTGAAACAGAAGACCTTAAATTCGATGGGTCTAAGGAGAAAACGAATGATCAAAGCATAGGTCTATTAGCAAGAATTGCTTGTACCACGATAACGTAGTTGATTACGATAACATAGCGGTATGAGCACGTAAAAAGCGGTTTCACCGTGCGAAACAAAGTTTCGAAGTCTCGTAGGCGAGAGCGCAACGAGCATGAGGTCACGCGCGGTTCTCAGCGAAAGTGAAAGTGGCATACGTAATATTGTGCCCGCGTCTGATTCATAATCAGCGATACGTTAATTATTCGCGTGTTTCGCGGGAGATCACGGAGATTTATCGGCTTGGAAGATCATGTAACTTTTCCCGTGTCGTTCACCCGGCTCGGTCGTCCAACTTTCAAGATTACCGGGCGCTCCCGGAGGAAATACAAATTCCTGATTGGCAAAGTCCAGTTGTCGTCCCCTAGATAATTGCCTTAAATTGGACCGTGCCCGGAAGCTCACTCCCTGGGAACAGAATTAGGCGAATCAAGTTAGAGCATCCGGAACTCGTGGCCGGAACGAGTGAGGACCGGCTGCGCGGGATTATGCGAATTCGCCGTGGGAAGACTGTAAAAACATGTAACCATTGCTTTATTACGGGCGCAATCTCTCTTAATGAAATTCCACTTGGTGGTGTATTTAATTCCGAGTCTGAACGAATGAATTTAACCGATATAATTAGAATTACAGTTAATTAGAGTTTCTTAATGTTTCACTGATGCGTGGTATGAAAGCAAGACGAGCAGTCGCGCCAGATACATTACCGTCAGCTTCGCAAGGAATAATTAGACAAGTTGGACAAAGTGCGTTCAGCTTCATCGTTTTGAGATTTAATTGCTTATACACGGGCAGGAAGAGAGGAGCATGAGGAGGAGGAGGAGGACGAGGAGGAGGAGGCAACTTCGTTCCTGTTTGTTCCTTAAGTCGGAACAATTTGATTTGCGAACTCGCTCGGTGTTTATTTCCAACGCATTTACGACGAATTAGGTCTGGCAATTATAATTGGAAACAAGCGTTTAAGGCGATTTAAACTTTGATCAAGTCCCACTGAAACTTTACCATTCAATAATCTCTTTCTCTCTCTTTCTTTCCTGCTTTTCTGTTGGATCTCGCGTCCCCATTATGCGTGTAACGCTGGTGAAAGAACTGTTGGGCACGCGTGGGAGCAAGTGTGACGGTTCGGCGGAATTTCAATCTGGAACTATCCGAGAATAGTACGTCGCGTTCCGTCAAGTCGAGCTTCGAACGCTGCGAATATTTTCGTTCCTTGTGACATCGGACCGATACTCCATCGAGGCGTGCAGATCGTAAAACTTGGTGCAACAATTCGAACAGAAGCACCGTTCACGCTATTTCTGCTTTTCGATTACAATTTTTTAGAAAAAGAAAAATCGCGCTCTGATCGATGGTCAATTTCGCAGTTTTACCCAACTTTCCCTTTGGGCTCTGCTCTCTCAAACAGAGACGTGCGATGCAATCGACACGAGTTCGCTTCTCGTGCCTTGAGTCACGCGTTCCTCCGCGAAGTTTCGTTCAGTGAAACGTTAGGACACGCCGGATCAATGCGGAGTTACGAAAATTCTTTTAAACATCCTTTAAACTACGCTTAATCGAATTTGGCGAGAAGTTTTCTGTAGCAATTGTACGATATTTGAGTTGAAGAACTTTGCCTGTCATGGTCCCAGGATGGACTCGTTTGCATCGAACGTTCTTAAAGACGGTCAGCATGTCGCCAGGCCAAAGTTTCGCAAAGCGCGACCGAGCCGAGGGCACGGTAGCTGAGTTTTCGAGAGGAGAGCACAGAGAATACTCGGCGAGTTTACAATGGGTTGCACACAATTCCGAGGAAAACGGCCCCATAGTGGGACAGTAAACTGTTGTACACATTCGTGTCTTAGATGCTCGGTTGAACAAAGCTTTTCACTAATCGATGTTAAATATAAGTACCTGTGGGTTTGCTCAAGTAATATCTAAGACAAAACACATTATTCTCACAATTTATATAATTTCCATCTATATAAATTAATTGCATGTAAAATGCATGGAGAGTTTGCATATAAATTAAGTATTCCTAAATTCTATGCAATGATTTTTAAATTCTGAAGATTGATCCGAAATCCGAGAATCGAGAATGATTTACGATGATTGAAACTATCATTACGGCGATTTTCTTCGTTGTGCAAGTTCACAGAAATATTTATAGTCGGAATAAACGCGGCTGCGAATCTACGGCTTTCCAGCGTCGAACGAGAGTTTCTCCTTGTAAACGTTTTTCGCCACAAACGACCAAGAGAAACAAGCCCGGCCTCTATTTGGACGGTATAATTTCAATGCACCAGTCTCTATTTGGACGGCATAATTTCGATGCACCGGCCTTACGCGTTCCACCGTCGAGAAGAATCTCGCACGGGGATCGATCATCCACCCCTGATAGAACGGAAATAAATGGACAAGCTCGTATCGAAAGTTTTGCCGTCCTAAGTATGATTAATAGCCCAACCGTAGCGGCGCGTTTAACTGCGAGCATCGTAAATAAGACGGTTTGAAATGGCAACGAGTTCTCGAGATTGTGCGTAGGCCGTGTAAAATATTCGCGTTGCGTTATTCTCATCTGGTGGGTAACTCATTTAACCTGTCCGTTTATTATTCGTTCTCTGTCGAAACGACTTTGTCTCGATTCATACGAGATTTCTACAGTTTTTTCTCACAGACGAGGTGTGCAAGCTTATCGGTTGGTTCAACGAAACGAGTTTCCCGCAACAAAATAAACAGCACGAATTAACATTTAATCTAGCAATTTGATCGACCGATGATTCGCTTTGATTTCAATCCCGACCACATCGTTCGACGAGCCGAGCTAATTTCGTCGAACTCGAGTAATAGGAAATAACGTATTCTTGATATTTGATTGATTAATAACGACGTTTGAAATATTCCAACGGAATTTTATCATGCGGTTTATCGCGGCTATGAAATCCAGATCGGCAATGACGTTCTTCTAAGTCGTTCGAAATGCACGTTTAGAGAAGGTAATCCACGGGCTGGCTCAGCTATGCGGAACTAAGAATCCGCGCCGCGGTCTAAGCTATCTGACAAGGGGAAACTGAAGCTGAACGTAATATCTGTACAAATGGTTCATGAATAAGGAATCCCGAATGGAACGCCAAGTTCGCGTTTCACCATCGGGTAAATAGCAAGGTGGAAAGTTCGAGCATTCTGTGCATTCGCGTCCCTATTCTTATTGTTCGAACGGTATAATTATTTTCCTCCACCGCGGAGCGTGTCTGAGTCCGATTTTCGAAAAATTTCCTTAAATCGAACTCGACCCGGGTTACTCACTGAAATAGAACCAGTCCTACGAACGTTCCCATGTAAAAAAAAAAAAATCATTCCGGTTCTAGTAAATACGTACGATCCCACGATAATCTAGATATTACGTGATTCGACGTGCCGTAAAAATATCCAGATAGGATCTCGTCTGGCTCATTCAGAACCTGGAATTGCACGGCGACCTACATCTTTTCGCTCTCCAACAATTTTTCCTGTCGCCATTGTTGCCGGTGCATTCTGATAAATCTTCCTAATAACGTTCGCCGTTTGCGCGAACAACTCATTAACGAGCATGATTATTCTCCCGATTCCACTTTTTACGTTGCACCTGTTCAGTTTTCGCGCTGCCGAAATTGTCAGCGCAACCCTCATGTAGTTTTCATGTAACAAACCCGTGCGACCGTTTCGAAATCCCCAGCTCGCCGGTGGTTGCGGAGCTTTAATAAAGACTTAAGCTAAATGCGATTGATCCACGTCAATTCAGCACAAGTTAATTAATTTAATCTTGGTTCCGCTATACTATTCTCATCAGTGTGTCAGTCAAAGTTTTAATTTGCAATTAGAGAGAGCTGTTAAAGTTTCGGGGGTTTTAATATTAACACCATTGCTCTAGTTCTTAATTAAACCATGGGATCGAAATTCCAAATGTGAATTGCGACACAGCATCAATTATAACTCCTTAATTAATAGAATTAGACAGATTCGGATCGGCAAACAACTTTCTAGGTGAATGGATAACCGCAGATGCCGCAAACGCATCAACTGGCCGTGCGTATGTATCTATTAATCGAGCTGATACACGCAATGCGTGTGCACCGTGTACAGCTGAACGGAATATTTCCGTCAAAGTAGCGGCCTCACTCGCGGGCCAATTACGCGCTTGAAATTTCCACCTTCCGCACCAATTAATGCCTTTAAACCGCACTAATTGTAAGACCCCGGTTATCGCCGGCACTACTACCGTTTCGATCCCCTTTCACCGTGCACTACCCGTGCATCAGATCGTTACACTGCGTGCCTCTATTCATTTTCTTGCATGCAGCACAACTCTTTTAACACTGATTAGAATTCATCTCGTAGTAAAATCGATTCATTGATTTTTTAGTTACATGAATTTGTAGAAAAGCACGGTGCACGTGGTTCTTTTAACCAGTTAACTGTGTCGATCATTTTGCAAAGTGCGTCCCAGTGTGTGTCGCGATAATCAAGCGATGACGGACATAGTTAGCTCTCAGGAAGTTAGAAATCCAACTCAAATTATCTATAATTTTCATTTGTTTATTTCATTTCGTCCTGACCCCGTAACATTCTAAACATATTAAAATTTACGAATATAATTTAGTTTTCGCCAGAATTACAATTTAAATATCAAATTGTAACAAAATTTTACGCATGACGGATATAGCCGTCATAACACAAAATTCTGCCATTCTTCCATGACGGATATAGCCGTCAAACACACTTAACTGGTTAAAGGGGATGAAAGCTGTTTGATTTCTTGAATTGACGTGACGAATTTTATTTTGTATTAAGTAGTTATGAGAAACACGCAAGACGGTTTTGCATACTGACGCCAAGAAGTTTGTAGAACGAGGGTAGAGGGACGCGACGTCTAATTTAGCTCGGTCGAGTACGCAGGACGATCCTTCTTCAGTTACTTTAGCACCTAATCGATCTTATCTTGGAACACCGGCGAACTTCCCTTACGTAGTTATCGTGGACCGAACTCATAAGCAACGTTAACGAACCGCCGCGACGCGACGCGTCGCGACGTTCCTCGGATGCGTCATAAGTAAGCCAATTAGCCGTTGACAAGATTACACGGCGATGTATAAACGTCTCATTTCTATTTACATACGAGGTCAGTACCTGGAACGTGCGCCCTAATTACTGAGATTCCTCGAAGGATAATAAAAATTGCAAAAAAGTAATCCCAGCCTAGGCCGTATGAATAATGCACGTTCAGAAATTCGTGATTAAGTTTTCGTGGAACAATTTCGAACAGGCTGCGAATTTTTATGGAAATACTTTTCTAACGTCAATACAGACAACGAAATTTAAATAGTACCTGGTTTCACCATAAGAGAAACAATACTTATTTTATTATTAATATTCTGTACGTCGTCGATCATTTTATATTTTTTGAAAATCCGAATTTTCTACAACTACATAAAATCTGCAGTTTAATAATGACAAAGCGGATTTCGCATTTAGGCTCGAATCGATTTAGCACTCTTTTAGAATTTTTATCGCGTTTAAACTCGTTCCAATTCGATGTACTTTGCTCGTAATGGTTACTCCCTTATCGTTAACTGGAATCATTCACTCGTTATCCTTATTAAGTTAAACACTGCATCGGTTTAGGGCAAGCATTCGATCGACGAAACCGTCGCGATAACGTCGATTTGCATTCGCCCCAGAGACCCGAATCGATAGCGAAGTTAGAGCCGCGTTGAAAAAGAATTGCAACCTCGGTTGCACGGTTGCAAAACGGTGTTTTCTTTAATAATTGTCTATGGATATTAAAGAGATGATGATAGAAAAATTACAACCCTTGCACTCGTACAGTGATTTTTTTTCTACTTGAGCTACGTGTATGCATCGTGTAACCATAGTTTATAGGACACACATAGGCTATAGATGGATGGATGGATAGGTGCGCGGACAGGTACACAGCTATACATTACGTTTCATTATCTCTGGCGTTGCCCGGCTGCCGCGATGCGTTATATTTCACGCGCGTATCGCGTGTTTGCGTATTCTTCGCCAGCTGCCTAAATGTTGTGAATTATATTTCGCGTTCGAGTCTACGTGTAAACATCCGGGGCCGGTAATCTGCGCGCAGCGCCGGTCCATCCGCGAGTAAATTCTGCTTTATCGGTTCCTCGGCGATCGCGGGGGCGGAAATGGACAAATTCGCGACTGCACGGATGCTAATGGACGCGACACGAGGATTAACGGTACATGCAGTTTAATCGTATTTTGACATAGAAGCCGTCTCTCTATTGATATATATTACGGCAGCTAACCGGAGCAAAAGAATTGGCGGCGCCGGCTTATCCGATTGGATTTTCCAATTCATATCTTCTATTTAACAGGATTCCTTCCTAAACTCCTCGTTTCAGTTTATTATTTAAGAATAGAGAATTTAAACCGCGTTTGATAAGGATTCGACGAGCTTTTAATAATCTATCGATCGTCGGAGATTCTGTCAGATGTACGTGCAATTTATTAAAGTACAGATCGATTCGGAAATTTTCATTCAAGGTAGCACAATATTAATTTACTTCGAGAGTGGCGTTTCATAAAAATACATTTCGTTTCGTTCAATCACGACAATGAATTTGAAATGCTTCATGAAGTAAAGAATTCATAAAATGCATATTTGAACGGAATGATCAAATAATTCATCGTAACGAATATTCGTTTTTATTGAGTCACTTTGCACATGGAGTAATTGAAGTAGTAAATATGAATGTTGGAGGAAGGGAATATTTAAAATAGGTCAGCACAAAGAACGGTTTTTGAATTAGCCTTCTTAGGCGAGATAACCTCTTGATTTGAGTTCCATGCCCTCTCGCTGCGAGCAATTTGCATATTTTCTATCTTTCAAACATTCTTTTCCGGGTTTAACGGTGTAATAAATTCAGCCTCGACGGTTCCCCCGATGCCACGAAACACTTACACGCCTGCCTCGTTTTTCCCGGCGCGCACGCAATAGGTCGTAGGTCGTGTGCAAATACTCGACTCGCATTCCTCGTACTCGTTCGCTCTTTACAGACTGTCGGCCTGTTCCGCGCAACAAAAACTGGCCGAGGCCTATCTGATCAATCACACCTTGTAAAAACGATCCTCTTTACCATTCGCATCGATCGCGGCGGGGCTCCGCGCAATCTGACTCCAACTATCTTCGTTCCCCGACGCTGTGTTACGCTCTTTCGTAAATCACCGCAGGAGGAGGAACTTAAACTCAAGGAGAAAGCAGAGCGCTCGGAGCTCTCTGCGCGAAAGTATTCGGTGATCAACAGAGGATACCGGAAAATAGTGAAAACGGGGCTGGAGAAGAACGTTCGCAGGAAGAGTGGGTATCCCGGAAAGGAGGAGTCTAATAATTTCAGCGGCTCAATCGTAACAGAAGAGTATGCTTTCCTCCGTTCCGTACCGGCACGAAAGAAATATGTATCGATATATCGTCGTGCGCCTCGCCCCTGTCGTGTCTCGCGAAAACGCGCCGTTACTACCTTTCGAGGAAACACGCCCGCGTATATATATATATATATAGTATATATATATGTATACGTATATACATCGAGGAAAATTACGCACTCGGCACGCGTAAAACACTCAGAAAGTCTGAGTTGATAGTTTCACGTTTCCTGTTAAACCCGCGAAGCGTAATTATGTCGCGAAACCCGTGGGCTGTTACACCGTCGACGAACGCGTTGCTTATTGAAACAGCTTTTTTAATTTAAACCCTCTTTTTTACTCTCTCTCAATATGCGATGCCAGTTTCATGCGTGTCGCACCATTCATTGGTTATACTACTGTGGATTTAATAAGACACAAGTGCAGCGAGTGATTTCCAAGCTTCAAATATTTATTACAAACAAGCAGCAATGAAGAAGTTGGTGTTTACTAAAGTGTATAAATTTGGTTTAACGAACTGCAATATCAAATTTATTTTACGGTGTCTCACTAATTAACAAACAGTTCTCTTTTTCGTTTTACCTGTTTCGGTTACGAGTTTATCGTCAAGGACCGCGTACACTGCTTTCGCTTTGCTTGTTTCGACACGATATTTGTGACAAGAAATAAAAGTAAATCGCGGCTAACAAAGCCTTTGCCGTTTTCACAAAGCAGGGAGGAAAGGCGATGAAAATGCAGCATTCGGGCTTTTCGATTGTTAGTCTCGCGGACGAACAATAAAATAGCAGATAAGGCAGCGGTACTGATTTCGTGGTAAAACATGACACCGTCCCTCGCTCTCTCGAGCTAATTCAATTGATCAGGATAAATATTGTGTTTCCATTTCTTTCGTCGTCCGTTTTTGATAGTGGCGACGCCAGGCCATCGAGGAGGACGACGACACTTTTTCCCGTCGACGAATTCGCGCCGTTCGTTTCGGGCCGCGACTAATGGAAATCGACCTTATGGTAAACGCGTTTCGTCCAGGCCATCCGTATTCAAACAGCGCGATGGCAAATCGATCGCATAAATTGCCGGTCCCGCGGATGAATGTAAGTTCACGCGTCACGCGAAAGCTTTCGCCCATGAATTTCGGCCGTGAAATAGTGGTCGATAACTAAAAGTGTCACGGGTGTTACACGGGAATATTAGCTGCGCGACGGAATATATCGTTCCGTGCCAATAACCACGTCCGGTCGGATATTCTTTTTTCACGAGCACTACGATTTTTCATTTCCGACCGTAATAGACATACTTAAATTTCAGTTAATTAGAGTTTCTGAACGTTTCGCTAGGAAAGCTTCCAAAAATAATGGTCGATGACCGGAAGTGTAAATATTAGCGCCCCGAGAAAAATGTCGTTTGCACAGGGAATAATCTCGTCTGGTTGGATATTTTTTTATACGAGCTTCCTGATTGCTCGTTCTCGTATCGCGCGACGACGACGTACAGTCCGACGGTCCGTGTATTTATAAAATTGTTCATTATCTTGGCTAATGAAATCCCAGGTAAACGTAGAGGTCGCGTAATAATGGCTTTCTCGAAACTTTCCGGTAGCTACGGGCTTGTCCAACTTTTGCGAACTTACCGAGCACAGGGTGTGGGGCGTTTACGTTCCGCGACGTATAATCTGGAAATTAAATAACCTTCTCGCGCCGATAGAACTCTTTCTCGTTAAAACGGCCCCTCCGTCCGGTCCGCCTGTTTCACCCTTTCGCTTTAGATTTCTTGGACAAGCAACGGGTAAAATCGAATCAACCGTTTATTTGCGAGTATTATAAAAAGGAACGTCCGTCAAGAGCGGGAAACGAATTAAAACAGGATACACGCGTCGACGTATCGCGAGGCGCCGATAAGCAATGTTTAACGCGAAATTAAAAACGTCCCTCTCGTCAGTCAAACACTTCTTTCCCCTGCCGTGGGACCTCGTTACCGCGGCCGTTTAACGGCGATAACGAGACAACCGTCGCATCTCCGTCGAGGCTCGGACGTTGTAACCGTGATTTTTAATTAAATCACTCGCGCCGGATACTGGTGGCACGAAAAAAGCGGAAAATGTAGAAAACAGTGAGACACGGGAGGGAATTAGCGTTTATAAGTCTTAGGGCATATTGTAAAAAAAGAACATGAATGAATAAATAAAAATCCACTTTACATTGTCGAAGTTCCAAGCAAAATTTATTTATTAAAGCTGTTCGTCAATTATTCTTTGATTTACTGTGACGTCTTATTAAAAATTCTAACGGAATATTCATCAGTGTCTTTAATATTTATTTCTAAAATGTCTGAACGGAAGCACGTATCTATAATTTCGAGCAAATATCCGCCCGACGATCGATCTTTGATTCGGCATTTGTCTGAGAGTATCTGGCGATGGTGTGTGCGAGATTGCCGTGCGAGCAAACATTCGGCGGGTACACATATTGGCCACGGAATATTGCCAGCGACTGATCGATTACGAATCACCTGGACAATTCATCAAGAAGCGTGGGTGTTCGCGTAGAGATGATCGCGTTAACAACACTCAACTGGTTATGAGTTCCGTTCTTGCTTCATCTATATTCATGAACGAACGTACTAAATATATTTCTAACGAATTAATCAAACGAATGAAATCTATATTTCCTGGAATTCAATAGAGCAGTTTAAATATTTACTCGAGTGCCAAGAATGTTATTAACCTTTAATCTCGAGAAGCTGGGATATCAGCTTAAGAATTAATAAGTAGAAGGAACGTTAAATAGTCAGTGTTTAAACTAACATTTAACAGTCAGTGACTGAATTAAAGTATAATAGAAATGCTCTTTAAATAAAATGGTTAATGAATAACTAAGAACGATTTCCAAATCTAATTGTGATTTATCGAGCGACGTACGTCTCTTCGCTTTTTTTATTTTTATAAACGAATAGCTTTCGTACTTCAGGCGTCGATGAATTCGTAAGTTTTTTGGCAAAGCTTTGTAGCGTGAAAACTGGTAAAACGGACTTATTTAAGAGTTGATTGTTACTTGAACCATGTACCCTCGGTATCGGATGGAAAAAAATTGGAGTTACTATTCAAAAGTGAAGGGTAGACGTGATCGCGTTTGAAGTTTGACTAGGAGAACCGTTGAGCGTAGCGTGAAAAATGGGTCGTGTGATCTGTCGACGGAACGTCCGCCAAACTTTCGAAAATGCCCCCGTCAGTCGGACGCAAATAATTCGAGCAATTTATTCGAGAACAAAAAATGGAAAATAAAAATTGTCGGGAAGACATGAAAAATAAAGTCAAAAGGGAGATCACGCAGAGCGGTTTAATTAATTCGCGACGGGAGACGGAAACGGTATTCATAATTTGTATTGAGCCTCGCGAGATTAAATTGAGATTAAACAGCGCCGTCGTTGGAAAATTTTTCCAGTAGACTCTCGCGCGTATTGTCTTCACGGATGGAAAGAGCCGGACGCGTTTCCTTCTTTTTTCACCCACCTCTATCGAGTTCGGAGCAGCGTTCGGTGAATCGCACTGCCAGTGCACTCTATATTATTTGTTTTGTTTGCAAAGCTGTGCGTCCTGCTTACGCCGCAGTTCCCCGTGTAACTCTGTTCCGAGTGCCTGGCATTTCCCGTGAAAGCCGGAATTTCACCGAACCGTAGGTCTTCGGCAAAGTTATTGCCTTCTCCGACGGATCGCAAATACGTACAATAATCATCGCGAATTTAATACCAATTGAGAGAAAGAAATACGCAACATTGATTATCGGTTCCCAGGGTGAGTGCTTAGACGGCAACAATGGGAGCAGAGACGGAGGCACAAGAAATAAATAGTAATATGACGAAGCGGGAGGAAATGCCGGGCTCTGCAAAATATCGATTAGTATGTTTAAGATGTTACACGGTACACCGAGTTCAACTCGCGTCGAGTAAATTCCCTTTGAGAACACGCATAAACGTATTGGCATTTGGAGCAGAAAAATTCTGACGGATATTCAACTAAACCGATTACACATCCTTCTATACGTATGCAACGTTCAAGCTTTGTAGCGCACCATTCTGTCGACTAGACGTTGTGTGAAAATTTCTCTAATTAAATGAAACGCACATCGCAGCGTTGATCGCATTGCAAATTTCAAAGTTCGATTATATTATACAGCTTTTTCCGGCTTTATATTGTTGTCTGGGTATTAAGATTTATGAGGGAAGAGTCACTTCGGCTCGATCAAGTTCCAGCCTAATTGCATATTCCGTTTGGTAAACCCACGTGGTCGATTCTTTGCCGACGAGCTTACGTTGCTTCGTCGAAACTTATTACTCGCCGGCGTGCATTATTCAATAGATCAGGTTGGGCGGGTCGGGTCTCGGCCGCATCAGGGCCACTTTAATATCGGCAGGCACACTTGCATATCGTTTCCGGCGGCGAAAGTGCCGCGCGAGACCAGCATTTCCGTAAATCTGTCCGCCGTGGACGCGCAGCAAATTGCAAAGTCGATTTTTCCGACTCACTCATCTTCAGACCAGACACTGGCATGACTGATGTAATATCCAGACACGGTATCCGAGTTCGATTAATGTGTCGTCATAAAGAGACGAGCAGAAATTTGAAGATGCAAGGCGTAAGCGAGAACCGAAATTTATTAACATTTATTCCGTCAAGAATATACAGCGAACGCGTCAGCGTTCATTTTCAACGCTTTCTCGATCTCCGACCATAAGCGAGTCGGGGGCAATATCCGGCGAGCATAATTTAGCGAGGCATGTTCCGACGCTCCTCGGCGATCCGTCGACTTGGCTGAAGCAAATGATCGTAACGTAGGGGCGAAACGAGATTTACAATTAGCGAGGAGGTTCGTTCCGGCCGATCGTGTAAGCGCGAATAGTTGGCCAACTGCGAACAAAGCCCATTACTGAGAAATCATGGTAATTTCTGCTTACGGCCGCGACGGTAATTTCCCCGGAACAAAACCGTACGTTTGATTGAAATATTAACAGGGCAAGTACACGCGACCGCAAATTTACCGACTTTTGTGCGCGCTCACAGTGAAACGCGTGTGTTTACGTGCCAATGTTGCCAGTAAGTGTAACCGGCATTCATTCCAACTCATACCTCCGTGTTCCTCAAATTATTTGAGCGACGCTCTTTGATTAAAACAGAACATCGTTCCGCGGAGTTTCGTATTCAATGAATTTTTGCGCGTCCGCAAAAACCGACTATAAACATGATTGCGACGATCGGGCGAACGTTTAATCCCGTCGTCATGAATATTTGATGGGAAACCGGAGTGTATGTAAACCGTGCTCTGTCATCAACGAATGCGATGCACGATTTTAGAATGTTTTTTCTCCTTTTTCAATAGCTAAATATCGAGTTCCATGTCTCATCAATATGCTTTAGTAAAGTCGAGCTGTGTTCGTTAATAATAAAACCGATAATAAAATAGTATAAACGACGATATTGGTGAGACAAGCCAATAATTGCCATCATGCAGACGAAAAATCGTACATTGCCAAATTTTCTCTTCAATGCAATCTCTAATAATAACCGAGTTCTCGCAGTCTGGGTTAATCTACTACGCCAGGATTGAACCTGCGGATTGCATCCAACTATTCATCCAGCAAATAACACGACCCATTGCTATCAACTAGTTGTTAATCACATCGAAGGGAGGGTACCTAATCAAACTCTACGTGAAACTGTATTATGTCATGGACATTGTCGTTATGTCCATCTGCGGTTAATGACTTTTCCGTGGAAAATGTAACCGGGACAGCCCGTGAAATCTCGCTGGGACGAACAAAGGAGCAGCTTTGAGGCGGCGCGACGTCCGCGAAACAATACTACGCCGTGAATTCGTCGGTGATTTTTGAACCCGGAGCCTGAGGATGGCAAAGAAGAAGCGTATTCTGTCGCTGACATTCGGTTAAGATATACAGCTGGACCGCCGAGCCAGGGTCGGGGCGAGTCCGTCTAATTTAAATTGCATCCAGCCTCGCCTACACACGCGCGTTCGGGCTGCTATCCATTCCGGAAGCTTCGTTTTAATAGGAAGCGCGTTTACAGTTTCGAGTTTCACGGCGGAAAGTCGCGGTACGCTCGATTGGCCGTGGAACGCGGGAGCTGCGGCTGCGGCTTTATTTGCCGGCCTGAACTTTCCTCGGGAAACTTCCCGATTAAATGCTTATGAGATATTGATTAACGCTCGCTTTGATTGTGTATCTTTCCCTAAAATATCCCCTATTATATCTGCAAAGGGCAATTTTATCCGGCTAATTAAGGAAATTGTTTCAATCCCGTGTTTACTTTGGGCCAACGATTAGCAGCCTCTAGATTTGATGCATTCTTACAAAACTTTCATGTGCACGAACTTTAATATTGTTCTTTAACACCGCGAAATTAACGATTAAGAATATTTCGTGAGATAAAAATTTGGCATGAACGTTAAGGTTAAAATTCACTTGCGAGGAATTATGTGAGGAGTTTTCGCCGTAATTTCTACGAGTTAAAAACGGAGCTGCCCCGAATGAGCAACCACGTAGCAGGCAGATATCCATGATTAAATGTAACGCGGAACGCGCGACGATAAACTGCGGATCGCGATGCTGCCGCTACTGGTCGCGTGTATGGTCGTATTAGTTACGCGCGTTTAACCAGATTTTACGAGCGAGAAACGCGTTTACGAGGCTCGCTTTAATTTCGTAGGTAAATTACAGGCAAGCGGCCTCGATGACGCCGTGCGCGGGGGTTGATACTCGAAAAAGAAGGAATTGGGTTCATCAGCAACCTTTAATTAACGCCGTTTCCGTTAGTTCCGCGTAGTTACTTACGCCTGGCGTAATTTTATCCTCGAGGTTTGATCTAATCGCGGAAAAATTCAGCAATTTTTGTCAAACCGTGTACGGCGACAGTAAAACAGTGGACGGGAGTAAAATGAATAAAACGTTGAAATACATAAATGAAAGTTGCTGCATTTCCGTGGCGTTCCAGTGAGACAAGAAGGGGGCCTCTCCGGCTAGTGAATTTTCCATGAGGAAGACGCTCGAACGTGCCTCGAATTCCGGGCGAAGGCGCTCATTAATACTATCGGCCGGGTAATTAATAATACATATGCCAGTCGGTGAATGTTTCGTGGCGACGAAATGATCAGATGGTTAAAAATCAATCATCTTACGAGTCTGTGACTCGATCGGGCGTCGATGAAAGCCCAGGCTAAACCAATCGGGCAGAGTAAACGGTATTGTTTGCATGATTACGAACTAGAATATTTGCAAACGTCACTGGGACGATGCGACGATGTGCATCCGTGGAACGGCAGCGGGGAATTATTTGCAAACGATAGATACGAATAAACACGATTAATAGCGCATTCTAGTTGACGCTGGACGGCTGAAATGCTCCGGTCCACGGCACGCGAGTAATCCGCCGTGGTATTCGGATATAACGGAAGAACTACATGTGCTGACATACATATATATATCATAATATATAACATGTATATCTGGGAACAGACCGACGCAAAGCACGTACGCACCATCTTCAACTTGCCTCCATACGCTTCCTGGAAATATCTTGGCCCCGACGTCTTCTAATTAGCCGACTGATTTTTATGCTAGATGAAACATTCGTAATGTTAATGTAGAAAATGGGATGGACGTAGAAATTCGTTTTATTAATAATATACATTTTATCTTTGAACGATTCATATATTCGGTATAATTTAAATATAAATGAATATAATATAATATATATATTTATGTATATTTAAGTATGATATAAATTCATATATTCGGTAAAATCAGCAGTCTAATCGTCCACTGATATACTTGAGAGAGCCGTGTTAAGAGAAGAACTCGTCATCCGTTATCTTTTATCCGGTTGAAAAATTTCATTGAGAGCTCGCTCGCGTTATCTAGGATGCATGCGATTTCTAGCCCCGTCCTCGTGAATTACCCTCTAAGCCTAAACGCAAGGCGTCAGAAACACGATATCCACGTCGGAGCGCGTATTTCCGCATCGACGCGGCGCGTTCCACGGTTGAATGCCCGTCGCTCGTGAATTTCATGACATTTGCCGTATTGAAGGTGCGCGATTCTTGCCGGGGTTGAGAATCCGCTTCCGTAATGTATGCGTACTCTCTGCCCGGTAAAACGAAGTGGTTTCCACTAGATCGTCGCCTTTCGTCTCTGTCTGTCTCCGTCCTTCAGTGTTCTTAACCTGAATAGAGTCGCACGCTCGCCTACTCCATTGTGAGAGATCTCCCCTCCGCGCCACCCGCGCTCCGTGAAGACGTCGCGTCGAGTCTTAACTCCCCCTTCGTCGAATACCGTCGAGCTGAATTAGATTCGCGGTCGCAAAAAAATGCACGTCAGTACAAGACGGCTGCGATTTAACAATTGGAAGTGGATTATTTTCCTGGGAACATCAAAGTGAAGCTTGTCCCGTTAAAGAAGCCCGAAGTTCCATTTTCAGTTCCATTGGAATGAATGCGAAAACCCGTGGGACGTTCTGCAACAATGCTCTTCTGCCTGAGCTAGTCGTTCCTCTCGCCATTCCCAACACGAACAGGGTCGCATACCTGGGCGACGAGCACGCGACCAATAAACTCGCGCGAAACGTGTACGCACCGGTAAAAGGAGTCCGTGGAGAGAATCGCGGGGAGATCCGATGCGAGGGGTGACCGAGAAGGGGGTGTCTCTCACGCGTTAGCGGAATACGTACGTGCATCGCACACGGGAGCAGCCACTGCCACATTGAATATAAATAAGCTGAATTTGTTGGATTACAAAGCCGGAACGGCGGCGTCTCCGAGCGCGCCTATAGAAGAATGCCGGAGAATCGAATGGCGGAAAGAGCGCGAACGACTGTAAGCGAAGCCGAGCCATCGGGTTTTGTATACATTCGCTTTGTACGTGTCGCAAAGTAGGTGGGACTGATCGTTTTAAACTGAGAAGGGTTTCTCGCCAAGTGTGACGCGCCTCTCACGTTTGTATCGAGTACGGTGAATATTGCGGGGACGCGAGATTTACCCTCTGTCGCACGTTTGCTCGGAGGCCCTTCGCACGCCCTCGGATCCCTTACCTTCGGAATCGGTGAAATCGGGAGTTCAGGGATTTGATGAAAGGATAGAAAGATGCTGTTACTCTGAAAAGCTTTCAGGCAAACATGGGGAGATGTTCTTTGGAACAAGCGTGTTCAGGGTAGCTAAGTCTCGGATCGACGTTCTCTCGACTAATCACCGCGGTGTTCCGTTTCGCGAGACACCGTACCCGGGGATTGTTCTCGACCCGGGGATTTTCTCCTGGCCTTTTTATCCCTGGCTCGATTAATGCGATGCACAGAAGTAGGCGGTAGTCATAAATGAACACGCGTTCCTAAAAAAAAAAAAATGCAAGTCTCCGCCAGGACACGTTTCAATTTCGACGAAAAGGCCGCGCAGAAAGATTGGAAGGAAGTGCATCGAAGTACTCAGCGGAGTCGAAAGAACGCGGAACCATCTACCATACATGCTCCGTTTCTCTTTCACTTTATACCGTACAATGTGTCTGTACACTCGTTCAAAAGCTGTATAGCTCGCTCTATATTTCGCTGATGCGTCGCCCGATATGTACGTTCCAACAGAACAGGTGTCGAGTAATATTCGATCAAGAGTAAACACGGGGAAACGTCGAAAAGGTGAACCGAGCTTTGACGTACAGGTGATCCGTTAAAAATGAAACTTAAGACTAAAATTCAAGTCTCTCGAGGATAGTAGACAAAACGTGTGAGATATGAAAGTCGAAGAATGAAAACGATTCCTTCTGCGCGGAATCATTAGCGTTCTTTTATTTCTCTTCCAAATGTCGCTGCCCTCGTGCGGCGTCTCTTACCAGCGGCCAATCGGACTCTTTCAGCGTCAAACACGCTCCAAATACCACGAACAATGCGCCCGCAGATTTCTCACCCTTATTAACGGAGAGAGAATATAGGGTTTGGTTGGGTTAAAAAAGGTGACGAGGGGTCCAGTGAGCGACGAGGGTGGTTTCGAAAGCACCCGAGAGACCACGGCTATCTTTTCAGTCCTGAATGTTTCATTAAATTCCTCCTCAAACTGGACCGTCATTAAATAAATAAAACTAAAGTTAACAGTGACTTTAAGCGACATAATAGGATCTACGATTTTTATGTAATAGATAAATGAAAGGATTGATGGATATGGACGTATAGTACAATGTATGTGTGCCTGAATGGAAAATATAGGCATAGTTTAAATTATGTTGGATGTAACACAACAACTGAATGCAAACCGACTGATGTACATGACTGTTCAATCAGAGCAAATGTTTTATATGGCTTTTTAATATGAATCACAGTGGGCGGCGTATTTTTATTAAAATCGAAGTTTCGAAATTAAAAATTTTCGCCGGTTCGCATTGGGGTCATTCGGAGTCACCCCGTGAATATATCTAAAATTAAAAAATTTTTTAGGAAAGTCGGCGTAGCGTGAACTCCACCGGCGAAACAATTGGTCCCGTTTTATTGTACGCATTATAGAAAGGGACGACAGGCGGCACCGGAAAGTTTCCCGATAAAAATTCCATCGAGGGGTTCGTGTTGGCCTTTAAGGATTAATTTTACATTGCCCCGTGGAGCTGATTCAAAGGCACCCATTGCATTTGTTTCACGGCGATTTCACGAACGGTCTGTAACCTTAAATCGGTTACTGTAATTGCGAATGAAAGCTTTGACCCGCGGCGAACCGTGCTTACCTCGTTTCGACTTCGGGCGTTCTATTGGAAATTTCGAAATGAAAAACAAAAGTAAATACACCGCCGCTGTGAATTAGAAATTATCAGTCTGAACCAGTATTTGTTCATGCGTAAAATTTCCTTACAAAGATTTTCAGCCGTATCGAATCGTGGGAGGTTTTAAAGAATTGCGATGATCAGAGACAATGAGTAGAAACGATTTACTAAATTTCAAACGCGCAAGCAATTTAAGCGTGCAAGCTCATTGATATTTCAAGTGTTCGCGGCGGCCGTATCGGCAGCGTAATAACGCGAGAAATGTAATTTTTCGTGGACGCAGTCCGGTGGAAATCGACGACAGGATTCGATAATAACTGCATCGATATCCAATACGACTGATTACCCAGTTCAGTGAGCATCGTGATTGACGTCGCGCTGGGATAATCGAATGCAAAGGACTTCGGCGCAAAGAATCCGTATAAAGGACGTCTCCTTGAAACAATCCTCTGCCGGATGCCAACATTTTCCGGCCGGATGCATTCCTCAAGATTCCCCGACCGATTTGTCGTTCAGTGAATCTTCGTCAATCTCGCAGATCCAATTAATTATTCGACGATTCAAATCATCAACGAATTTTTTAACGTATCTATAAAACTGCCTCGTTGTTGTATCTAAAATATTGAAACGGTAGTTGGGCCCGCGTTAAATTTTACGCCAAGACTTGACCGGTGCTCGAGCGGTCAAGTGTCTCAGTTTTTTCTCTTGCGAATAAACTTGGGAATCTTTGAAATAAAAAGGAAGAGAAGGAGGAAGAGGAACGGCGGAGGAAAACAGAGGCAGATAGCCATTGAAAGCGCGGGGAAGCTTTTCAAGCCGGGGGTACTCGAGCCAATGAGTTCGGATACCTCATTGAGATGCAGCGTGGAGTGCATCGATGACACGGCGTGACGTCGCCGGTGCACGTGTATGTACGCAGGCTACGCAGCGTTTCGTACACACTCGTGCCGGTACTCCGAGATACTTCGGGTACGTGTGCGACGTTATGCGAGGTCGATCGTGTATCTATGGAAGAGCAGAGCCCAACAGAGAGTAGAAGGCCCTAGACTAGGCGAGTATATCGTTTGGGACGTGCTTGGATTAACGAATGAGTAATAACCGGAATGGTTGCTCCATTGGTATTCGCGTGTACGGGACTAGAGAGAGAGAGAGAGAGAGAGAGAGAGAGAGAGAGAGAGAGAGAAAGGAGCGCCGGTGGAAATTTTACTACCAACTCCGGGAGCGTAGATATCGTCGTTGCAGAAACCTCCGCCATGTCCTGGCAATTAATATGCGGATTATGAGGTATCCTTTAAACGGGGCCGGCAGACTTGCACGTAAACGGGCAACCTCTGATCTATCTAGGGTCCGGGTTCTGCCCAGCACCGCATCGGGAACTGGATGGAACAACCGGTTCTGACCGTGAACGATCCTACCCCGGGATCTTAGGGGATACGAGTTGGAACTCAGAATGTGCGCGGATTTCGTTTAAGCTCGAAATTTCTCTGTCCAACGAATTTATGGTCGGAGTTTACACTGACTTTGCAGCTAACACCCGGAACGGACTGTTTGTGATATCTTGAAGGTCCGACCGGGGGATTAATTGCGAGCTTTCCTTGGGATTTAGCGGACGGACCTGATCGCATATTTTTATTATTAAATATCGTCCGGGAAAAATTGCGCGAGGGTGAAAGCTTCCTCTCTTGATTTCGTTCGCGGCAGTGGCGCGACACGAACCATCTGAGGTGTTGGATAATCGTGCGCAAGCACGAACAGTGCTGGGCAAGGGAACGAAAGTCCTTTGCAAGTTGGCGGAATCAAAAGAACACAAAGTTCTGGCTCGCTTAATAGTTTCCGGACGAGATGCTCGATAAAGGATAATAATAAATAGCGAGGGTGAAAGGAAGGATGGTGAAGGTGGGGAGAGGGCGAACGAGCGAGGACAATGAGCAGCCGCAAATAATTTCCAAACTCGAGGAGAGCAGCCGGCCAGGTTCGGTTAACTTCTCCTTGTCGTGCGTCGGATGAAAGGGAAGAGGCGAGAGGAGACAGGGTATGAACGAACGAACGGGGTAGATAAAGGAAAGGAGCTGGCCAGGAGGAAGAGGTGGACATAAATTCAAGCATTTTTCGCCAAGTTTTGGCCCCCGGGACACAGTAATGGCGTGCAGCGAGCCGAGCACGAACGTTTACGTCCAGATATGAGAGGGGGTTCAACCAGGTACGGACATTTCAATGCTCGAACCAGACAGCAGCGTTACGAAACATTGGAATCTACTTTCATCTCTTACAATTTTAACCGCCTATCAACGGAAGGTGTCTTTTAAGTGGTTGGCGACTATCGAGCAATCGTCACGTTAACGTTTATCGACGCTCGAGTGGTGTAATTGACGGGTGAATGATGCGATTCGAAGAGGGCATTGTCGAGCGATAACGTCTGCCGGGCTATGAATAATAGATTCGGTTTAGATGTCCGCGGGATAGTTCGTCGATCGCGGGGTCTCGTTCGCCGTCAGACGGCGGTGTCGTAAAAATGACGCCGAGCGAAGAGGAGGTTCGCTTTAACACCGCGGCCGTCGTAAATGAGAACGACGCGGCGACGCGACAGTTCCGAGCCGGGGTACTACATTATGGAAAATAATATGTCCACGGCTCCGAGGAAATGGCATCTTGGACGGAAGTAATCCGCCGACTAAACACAAGAACAAAAGTTGTAATGAGATCACTGATTTCTCCGCGGTGGTTAGCGGCAGGACAAAAGGTTATTACGCAAGTTTACGAGCAGTACGGAAATCTGCAGGCTGACGTTACGCGACGTGAAAAACGGCAGCTGAAATATAGGATAAAATTATTTAACGTGAGAGTAACCAGTTCTAATTAGCTGCATGAATATTTTTCTTTAATACTCTATCGACTCTCTCGAGGTACAACGGAAGTTCGTTATAAATGTAACTACTCAATTCTGCCATCGTATCGATTCTTGCCATTGTGCCGGCTTAAAAGGGACAAATTTCCATTTATTCCGCAATCAATAAATTTCATTAAAATTATGACATTAAAAAATTGTTGGTACTTTAAAACGTGAACGAGTACGAATGACGAAGTAGAAAGAGCTGTTTATCGATCTCAGCTCCGCCCGAGAAGTCCTCAAACTGTCACGCACGAATATTCAGTTTCCAGGGCTCAGGTAGCTCGGCTCCATTCTAAATCCCTTTCGAAGTTCCGAGGAAAACTCGCGCGCTCTTATCAGTATCCATTGACGTTGAAGTTTCGCGCAGCGACACCGAAACAACGCGGCTCCGTGAACTCGTGATGTATCGCTTTTCCGTGTTCCCCGATGAAAATGTATGAGCCACGGCTGGCTAGAAGGAGTGTGCAATAAGAAGTCTCCGCAGGACATCGATTTCCCTTGTGACCTAACAACGCCCCTAATGCAACCACGACTCTTTTCCTATTATTGTTACTCCGACATGTATCCAGAGCAGGGCGTGCAGCTGTTGTTTAAATTTAATAACTCATGCTTATTAAAGAGAACGCGATACGTATTCAATATTTAAAATTGTGAACAACGTTGACGGAGTTCTTGGTGAATCCATTCTTCCGTCGGATGGACCAGAGGTGGGAACAATGCTACGAGCCAGGTACCTCATTGAAAAACGCGCAGCCGGAGGCGCAGCTACAATTTTCCGTTATATACGCACGTCTATTACTTTAAATAACGACGACCATAAAATATCTTGCCGCGAAAATTCCGGCCGTGCCCGAGAGAAAAGGACGCTCTATAGGGATGTTAATTTAATATTAAGCAAGCGGGTATTAGAGGGACGAAACCGCACCGAATTCTTGTCTCCTCTCGTTGGTTGTTACAAGGGGAGGAGAAAGGTCGAAATTGGTGGGTTTGACTGCAAAAAGAACGCCAACCAGCCTTGTCCCAGCTTTGTACCGTATCCGGACTCGGCTTTCGTTCTGCGGCGCACTGATTCCTTCGACATCCCGCTCGTGACGCGAATTCGAGATCGTCGTCCGTACGAGAGTGGACAAACGGATTCGATCAGCGCCGATGCATTCTTAAATTCCTAAGCGAAAGCGTATGAAGTCGACTGTCTGTTACGTTTCTGATTCCGCTGTTCTATGAAAATCGTCTACTCTGCATGTTTACTATTTCTCGGTGATTTTTGTCACTGGCATCGACTCGTACGTGTGTAATGGAAACGGTAAATGCGTCAGTTCGCCGCAGCGCACAGCTCGTCACCTCGTTCGCCGCAAGAATTAAACGACCCTCTTAATCCGAGTAGCACGCTTGCGACTACTTAACTGGCAGACGACTTAATGGAAACCGATTTTCGTCGCGGGAGCCCGGTCGAGAGGTTCCGTTGTCTCCGAGCAATTTTACGCTCGGCGAGGCACACCGGAAGAAAAGAAGAGATGGAAAAAGCCGTCCTGTCGCGAGAAGCAACCCGCATCGCTTATTTACCCCCTCGTAGGATTCTTTTTCCCTCGCGAGCGTCCCAGCCACTGTGACGAGCTTCACCACCGAGCCTCCTCTGGGAATTACGCGCGTATCGCTTCCGGTCCTCGTTCGACGCGACGGCCGTACCTCTTTTCCTGAGTCGATAGTCACTCGGACGTTTACTTTTCTAAATCTAAACACGGACTTGCATCGCGTATTTTATAAATACAATACAGATAAGCTCTGGGCCGTCCACGCTCCGCGTTGGTACATCGACGTAGGAAATAGTAAATACAATGACTCGGCGAGTAATGGGGATGAATTCGCGTGCTGCTAGCCGTATTAACGTTGTTTCTAACAAATCCGAGAAATAAAAGTTCTCTTTATTGTGTACCGTTCACAAGCTATCTGATAATTATTTTTCAGATATAATGTTAGTTACCTTTTGCGGTTTCGTGGCGTATTGCGTACAAATAAAATGGACGAAATTCTAAAAAGAAAACTCTCTGCCATTGTTGTATAATTATCCTGACCTCAAAGAGGGACGATTTTAATTAACAGGAAACGAAAAGTCGTGGTAGGGAGAAACCGCAGGGAGACGGGAGTCGCAAGGATTAATCCGGGAGTTAGAGAAGGAAGCGCGTAACAATTTTCGTGGGGGTATAAGCAAATTACTCAACTGAACGCGCAGCGTGCAACGTTATATAAGTCCGGTCTTTGACACAGATTTTCCCCTCCGCGTTTCCCCGCTGTCCGAATAACTTTTACGCGCGAAGGAGATTTTATAAAGAACGTCCTTGTTCTCTATCTCTGTCAGGCAGAGTCACCGTCGGCAGGGCTGGCTCGGCTTGTGCAACGATTTTAATTAATTCGGCAGGGAAAAGGAATTTAGTAAGAAGCTCGTTCGTAGCCTCTTTTTTCGAGCTCGCTAAGTTGTCTCCTAGAGTTGAGCGCCTCTTTCATATTTATTCTTCTTTTTTTTACCCTAACTTTTCACCGTGCTCGCTCCGAGGATCTTGTCCCACTTTTCGACCTCTTTTCTCTCTCTCTCTCTCTCTCTCTCTCTCTCTCTCTCTCTCTCTCTCTCTCTCTCTCTTTCTCCAGAAATCGCCGAGTTTGTAATTGTAATCAGACACGGTGAACAAACACTTGCTTCTTTCGCGCTACGAGGAGTACTTCTTTGATCGCGATCATTCGGGCCTTTGAAGTTCATCGATGAGGTGACGTCGAATTAATGTGTACTAACTCTTTCCCGAACATCGGAAACGTTGTTTCTAGTTCAATCGAAAGCCGTCGTCAGAGCCTTTGTCACGTCACCGGATGAGTAATTACTTTGCGAGTTCACGGAGGGAGACAGGAGGCTCTTGAACGAGGGCAGAGGCCAGAATTATTCTTTCCGATCGATGCGACGCTTTTGCCTGGCTGTTTGCGTTCGGATAATTCATGAAACTCGACGGGAAGATACTTGAACCGAGACGCGGTCGCGCTCCTTACGGAAGCTGCTCCTGACGTTTATTCGTCTGACTGCATTTAGTTTAGCATTAGGAATGTACATTAATATGCTATGGTATCTCGTGGTCTTTGAGATATTCAAATTATTCCTGCGGCAAGTTTCCAATTCTTGATGATAGGAGGTACTACGCGCGATAATTGATTTCCATACAGCGTTGAAACTTATCAACTTCAGAACAGCCACGGCAGGTATTACCCGCCGGAACTAGTTGCTCGCTAGCTCATCGCCGTGGCTGTCGCGTGCCTCCTTCATTCATTTTACCTCTGCTGTCTCAATTACCGAACGACTCGGTTAACGATTAGCGACAGAAAATCATGTAATCGCGCGAAGAAAGACGCGCCACGGTGAACAAGTCTTAACTGCGTTAACTGTCAAATATTCGCCATTCTGAAACACTGCCAAAGGCGAACGCCGTGAGTTCACTACCGCAGCTTTGAACGAATTAAAACGTTCTGCCCCGCGGTCCCAGATTCGCTTAAGATATCCGCAGGTACTTCCTCGTCACTCGATTCAATTTTCGTCCTCCGGTTTTCCCAGTGCTACGGGAAAGACTCATAAATATTGTTAAGTCTTTATTCCTTGAATCGTTCCACGGTTAAACGACGAACAAGGCAACAGCAATTGTCTGATTTCATAAACAATTTCATTTATGATCGTCGAAGTTAAACTGTCCATTAGTCTGGCATGGTTTGCGTATTTATCGGAAAGCTTTTTATCCGTGAAATCTGCGGAGGTCCATTAATCGGCTTTCTGGTTCCCTCGCTTCATTCCCCAGTTGCGACCCTATTTTCGCGATCATCAAAACTTCAGTATCCTTGGCCGGGTCGTTCCCGACAAAGGACGCGTCGACGCGTGTGTGACATGCCTGCGATTCATCATCGATCCTTTGTGCGCCGCGGAAAACGATCGCTCCGACGCCGTTCGTCCGTTGCTTCCAAGGCGGAAGTAATTACAGCCCGAAGATTCCCGTGGCCTTACTTTTCCCGACCGTTGTTTCAACGGGATCTTCGCGCGGTCGCTCGTGATAGTTTCAAGTAGATGCTCGCAGCGTGTGCCAATCACATCAGGGAACCCTTTGAAACACAAGCTGGCTCTTGGAGAAACCGGAGATTGGTAGTCTCGATAACCACGGAAAGGAGCCGACTTATGCAAACGAGTTACTGTCGATCTCTTTATTGTCTATGTATACACTGTGTACTTTACACATCGAAAACCAGTATTCCGGAATCTATCATACTTTTGCCTATTAAGAATTAACATAAATTTGTAAAAGTAATTGATTTTCAATCAAATACGCTTAGATCTATCGTGTTTAATGACATCTTCTATGCAAAAACCTGTGCCTTAGGGTTATCTATGTATATTTCTCAGAGATAGTCGTTCCAACTTTTATAAGGTGCTGAAGCACTCTACTTTTGTCTAGCCTTTCTCGTCATTTTTACGATAAGACACCACGTTCGTTCAACGAATTACTCGTACAAAACGTTATCCAGGTTGTTGGAAAAAAACTGGATCGCAATTCGTCGGTTTTATATCGAAGTCCGATGACGTGGAAGAAGTAGCAAGGGAATAAGAGCATTTTAGGGCACGAATGTGGCCGTAACCGGGACTGCGAAACAGTTAGGTTCCAATGGGCCATCGAAAGTGACATTTGGAGGAGGATAAGCGTGGACAGGATATCAGCGAGTGGCAGCTTGAACGAAAAAGGTCGTCGGCACGTTCGGTTCGGGGATCGTCTTTACTCGCCTTTCGACTCGTCTTTTCCGGTCGAGCGTCTAGGGCGAGACGAGCATGGGGTGATGCGTCTTCGTAAACGCACCTACGACTCGTTTATACGTGACTGAGAGAGGCACTGACAGAAACTAATCGAGTTAGCCGTTATTTTTGCTTTATGGGTCCTTCCGATAAATTGAAAACGGAAGATTGACACTTATACCGTGCACGATTGTTCTCTATCTCGTCGAGCGATGCGAATTAGGAGACTAATTTCAGAGGGATTCGTATTTCAGTCACGAATCCGTATTTGGCGCCGAAATTAAGGTCGAGAGTGTATTGAACCATAAGGATATTCTGTCTCTTATTGAATTCACAGAAACGTGTCTGTACTTTTGAATTTGATATTATTCGATCATAATTAGAGTTGAGTCCTAAATATTCATATGGAAGATGAATTAGTAACATCATTTTAAATAATCTGTTACTGGATTTCATTATAGATGCAGAAGAAGGATATTTTAATTTAATCCGAAGATAAAAAGATCCATTTAGTACAATTTCCCATTTTGTGTGAGGGGAAATATGACCGATACGCGAAGAAAATGAAATCAAAGGTTTTAGTGGCAATTGATTGGTCGTTCGTCCATTTCCCGGTAACCTTTCAAACCTCCTTTAATTCTCCGCGAAGCGTAAATACAAAGCCGATGAATTCTCTTCGGATGACGCATCGTCGAGCGAATGATCGTTTCTACGATTTCGTCAACGGACTGAACAGGCCCGAAGCTTCGTGCACGCACACCTGTGGCTCTAGTATAACGCCAGAAAGGAGCGACAACAATCGCGAGCTTGAATTACCTTCTTCCATTCAGAATTGCTTCATTTCCTCAAAAATTATACTGGACACGCGATTGAGGTACACCTATTCTCTACCCGAGCAAAGTTTCTTGTAGCTCAGTATTTGTTATAGTGTTAGTTTGATCGATGAACGCTATGAATGATCACACGTGGATCACCTCAGAGTCATCAGAAACATTCTCGACGTACTTCATATTACTTAAACGACGATGTGGATGAACGAGTTGCTATATAGTCGAGGTTCAATCCATCACATAATTCACCCATCGAACCTCCGGGATACAATGACGGCGATATCAATGGTTGCCCTTAATGCACTTTTAGGTGCGCGAGCGTCTGACATTGGGCGCAATCTTTCAGGACATTCTCGCGGAATAAGTCGGCCATTTGTCAAAGCTCTCTTAAGAAGCTTTCGGAGGAAGTTCGCTTGATTGAGCAAATCGTCGCTCTTCCTTTTCTCCTCTTTATCGCTTCCACCGTCTTGTTTAGAGACCTCTCAGGCTTTCATCAGAGAGGCAAGGAGGAAAATCTCCGTCTATCTTGTTTCCCCGGCGGCCGTTCTGATTGAAATTCAGCATACGTTCGTGCGAGCAGTCCGCTCGATCGGATTCTCGCCGAACTGACCGAATCGGTCGGTGTATATTCGATTCTCGCACGAACGCCAACTGGAAATAGGCGCTGACGATTTCTTCCAGCGTTACCTTTGGCACGTGTCGAGCCATACCATTTCGGAATTGCGATCCGCTCACACCGACGCGCTCCCAATTCGGTGCGAAACGGGCGAGCGTGCAGAAATACGCGATCGGGATACGCGCGCACACAAGAGGCCGAGTCAATTGAGCAAGAATGGAAAGTTGCTCAATGTTAATTGAGCGGCATATGAAAGGAATAAAAGAAATGGGATTAATGCCGGGAAGTTATTCAGTTTTTCGAAGCACTCTCAACAAGTATCGCGTTTGGAGGGTGGCCAAGGTTCGATCGGGCGAACCTCGGCCGGAAAATTCGATAAATGAAGCGGCCGACTGCGCGAAACTACGCGGGATTGATTTACATACGCGCGGAGAACGATGGCCGCCAATGGACGCGCCACCGCACCGTGACAAGTATCGCGCTGTGATTAATTCTTGCCTCGGCCAGGCATTCATCTTCCCACCGATTCGAACAAATCGAATCCATCTAACAGCGAAATAGAATTGCCCTTATTGTACGCGTGCAAAATGAAACATATAAAGGAGCCGATTCCTTTCGTTGTGTGCATTTATACTTTTCACGTTCTGCACACTTTCGCGCATGCAAATTTATTATTAGGATGTTTATGAGAATTATTTCTACATAGAAATGCTGAATTGTTTCGTCTCCGAGAATTGTTAATTCGAAATGACTTTTTACAAACGCAAATTTCTTATCAAACTTGAAGCTGAGTTTTGCTCGCGGTGTTGTTTCTCCCCTTGGGACGGTCGATCGAGAGACGGATGATACGGAGGGCGGGGCCAAGGGGTAGTCGAAGAACTTACGAGTAGAGAATTACGAGCGAGACCGCCTAATATGCATAATAACGTCTGATTTGGAATTTGCATTCATACCTAGCGGCGACCGCGTGGGATGCTGGGATGAATATAAAACGGCAACTTTGACTCGTACACTTTCACGCACCGCGTACCCCTAACGAGTTCCGAAAACATTGCCGGAGGGACAAGCTGGCTCGCGATAAACGAAAGCGCGCCGCGGTTGAGTGAAAAAGTGAGCCGATGAATAATAGACGTGAGACCGGGTGAAAATGGAATTCGGACGATTCGTCAAGTTTCTTGTTATTTCGTTATAAAAGATTCACGAACGGATTGATTGAGGGACGCGTGAAAGTTTAATGATAATTAAGGGAACCGTCACGTGTCCGACGGTTCGTATCATTCTTTAAATCGCGTAGATTTCGAAGCACACCCTGGGCGGCTTTCATTACTCCCGGCTAAACTACCGATGTAATTCCACTTTAAAACGTACTAAGCAGAGCTCTGTTCATCGTCGAGAATTCCCCAACCGATCGTATGCGGTGCATCGTTCGCTAAGGATTTAGCAATTACCTCGGCTCCGCGTTTCGGATTAATGAACGCACTCGCAAATACGTTCTTTAATAAGCAAACAGCGAGGATATTAATATACCTGCATATGTGCGTAATAAGGACGCAGAGACAATTTCAAGATAGTCGCGCGTTTCGATGACAATTCACGCTGACTGTGTCGGCCAACTTAGCTCGCCACACATTGAGAATATACGGCGGCGGCAATTATACAGCTGGGTAAAGGAACGCATGGTTATAGAACGAAATGGTTGCAAGTCCGGTGCGGTGCAGTTCCTGACGCAAATTTTGCCCTTTCCTACCTCTCCTCTCTCTTTACAGCCACTAGTCTCTGCGCTTTCGGCACGACGGCGTCCTGCACACATGGTGGACTCGAATATCCGCGAAATTCAAAACGATCCTGCGTTTGCATGACAATTTCGTACGGAGGAAACACGCTAGACTTTAATTTAAATATTTTTTACTCCGCGTCTCCAATTACCATTCCGTGGACGAATTTTAACCGGGCTTAATACGTCACGTAAAAATTGATGCTCATCCCTTGCAAATTCATCGCTCGAGATTTAGCTCGAGGAAAATAAATTTCATTTGCCGCGACACACATCTCCTTAAGTCAAGCGCAATTTCTCAGGCACAGTGGCTGGGTCACCCGTTATATCTCCGGAGGTTTCTCTCGGGGCAGACGGTTCCATTCACGTCCTGGTCGGGCGGTGCTCAGCGTTTGCGGTCGCGACACTCACACGTTTGCTCAAGCTGACAACAAGCAGCAGTAGTCGGCTGGTCGGCAGTTAAGCCACTCGGTCTGATAACGAAGCGGCGCGGCACGGCGGCGGCTCGTTATTTATTGAAATGCATGCGTGCGAGAACTGAACCGAGCGGGCGGTGCGGCAATCGGATTCTCGCATAGGGCAGAAGGCAGAAGGTGGCCGACGACCGAACGATTTATTCGAGGACGCGCCGGCTAATGGCGGTCGGTCGCGTGCTTTTGATTACACGTGAAACCGCCGTTAATTGAGAGACGCGCGGCGGCCCCGCTTTCGTTTATTGAATAAATAAACAAATGGACGCGGCGTCGCGTGGCGACGCTTAGCTTACCTCGTTTCGCATGTTCGTCCCGACGTCCGCCTAAGCTCCGGCCAGTTGCTTCTGCAACGTTTAACGACCCGCCAGTGATTAACGAGCTGCTCTCCATGTGGAGGTGTTAGATCGCGCCTGATATGCTCCGTTAAGAACTGTTCGCAATTTGAAATCACTCTGGCAAACACGACGACAGTTTTGTTTAACACTCTTCGTTCATAACGATTAGATTGTGGCATTTAAAATGAAACATTTATTGTGTCACGAATTTCATTTAAGCATTTTTAATATCTCATTTTTTTTTACACGTTGTCTACTAATTTCTGAGCTAGAAATTCTTCCCTGATTTCTGAGAAACAAAAATAACCAGATGATTAACACGTTCCGTGCCAAGCCATTTTTGCCTGACTTGTCGTTCAGACCATTTGATATTTTGATTAAAGATGCACCATTAAATGTAATTATTAATTATTGTATATATAACAATTAAATAAACTTATGTGTTTTGTTCTTTACTGCATCTTGTATAATGCTTCATTTTTTAGGTAGAAATATAGTTTACAGAATTATATTTGTAATAAAATATATGTTTTCAGCGCATTAAATAAATATGACTGCGTGTACCACCGGTGGTACACGTGGCCTGACGATCAAGTTTACCGTGTACCACCGGTGGTACACGTGGCACGGAACGTGTTAATCAGAGGTAGAACAAAAGTGCGTTACTATAAGAACGAGCGACAGTCGTTCTTGATAATCGGAATGCCAATGGAATCGAGGCGTTCTCCGAAACCGTGAACACCGTTCCCGTGAATAATTCCACGTATCGAAACTAAACCGTGTCCCATATGCCGATCGCCAACAAAGTCGATAAGTCGTGACTTGGTAATTCTTTCGTGACGCCCGTCGCGCACTGTTTCTGGGAATCGATGTACGTACACGTAGGCTAAACCGGAAAAGTAGCAAGTGCCTGGCCGTGCAACTTTAATAATCTCCAGTTGTTTGTACAGGACCATTGAAAGCAAACAGTTCAGAATAATTTAGTGGATTGTACCAAATGACGGTTGTGAGGAAAAAATGATGAAAATAAGGCGTTATGGGAAAGTGGCAATGCAGTCCAGTAGTATAAGTCAATTATTTGTCAGGCTGGCTTTAAAATTCAGTATTATACATTGCGCGCGATGAAAATTATGGCAATATTACAGCTAAGGTCTTAAATTGAGTCCGCCTTACAGGATTCAGTAGAATAGGACAGCGAATAGTCAAACGCGAGCGCCGAGCTGAACTTTATAAATGAACGCCCGCCATTATCCCTTCGGAGAACGTTCTTCATTACAGGCGGAATTAATGGAACGCTTTCTTCTGTTCTTTACGGTTGCCATTCTTACAACTCGTTATTCATAAACGATCATTTTTTCTTTTATCGTACGACCTGTAACAGCGGTTTAACTAACCTGGAAGCTCCTTAAATATCGCTATGCCCACACTTTTATGTATCGTAAACGCACGTCGTAAACGAATGAATTGTGTTTTTGTTTCAGGTGAGTATCCCGTAAACGAGGCTCGTCTTAAGGCGATGATTCAATTTCCTGCGATGCGTAAGTCTTAAAACCGAACGGCCACGTGGCTTTAGGAAATTGCTCCAGTAAAATTTTATTGATTAATTTGAAACTTAGCAATTATTACCAATTCCCATTAGTACGTTCGATGATTGCATCTGGCAGTCTATCTCTAAAAATATTTATAGCTCACGTGATTGCGCGCTGATAAACGGTAAACAAAAATGGGGAGTTTGAGAAAATTGTTGACCCAAAATTGGAAATTGTTAGCACGGGCTGACGGGAACAGCGGCGTAGGGGGCCGGCCAATAACTCGGCGAACAATCGCGACTGATTCTGCATCTCGATGAAGTTGGCTAAGGCGGCGAGGACTGCATTCGAAGTTCCTCTCGGAGAAAGGTGACGGAAAGGGACAGACGCTGGTAAAGGGGGAAGTGAACACGGTTTCACAGGGATTCGTTTGAGGGTAAGGGGAGAGGCGAGCGTCTCGGGGACGACCACTGGTTGAGTTTCCTCAGACGGCTCAAACGAAACTTACTTGGCAAGTTTCCACGACGCGGCCCGCGGAATAACAATCAATTAAATCTCCGGAAATTCGCGTCCGCGTTCTCTCGAACGCAACTACCATTTCGACTAACAGCCTGACCATATCTCAGTCCTCGCTCCGCTGGTTGTCACCTGTCCTATTTCTTAACAGTGATGGACACGTAATACTATTCAAGAGTATAAACGCATACCCTGGATGAAATGTTTTACCGTCAAAGACGATCTTTAGAAATATTCATTAATAGTTTTAATGTAATGGCTAACGGTATTTTCGGCGCGTTGGAGGCATCCGAGTGGTAACGATTTTCGTTACGTCGTTACCGATGTCGCCCGCAATGTTTAGTCAGGCAGCGGGGTCGCGACACCGGGGCGAGAGAAAATAACAAAAGTGGAAAAAGGGTCGGCTAACGAAAGCCAAGAACGCTCGCAGCTATTGATAACACGATGTGGATGGGTAACGAGCGGATGACAAGCTTGCCAAGAAATTGTGGAATCCCTGGGCAAAATGGAACGAAGCGAAAATTCGGCCGCGAATGGCAAACGAAATCGTTCCCTTCCCAATACCGCGTTGCCTTTCATCGGTGAAACCATACCTCTGATCGTTCAACAATAACGCCCAGATGTAAAAAATACGATACACTTGATTCAATGATCTTATCGAAACGTGCTGATAAAGATTAGAAAAATTTATCCTTGCATTTTGACAAATCGAATCAAATCAGATTAGCGAGTAATTTTTAACACTAGATTGCCCAAGGAAGTCATTTTGACTGCTTTGGGCAATATAGGTATATACTAAGTTTCAGTCTTTCTAGTGTTAATGACATTTTTTATTAGCTTATTTTTTTGCACATACATTTGATTGGAAACTGAACGGTTGATAATCGCGTTTTAATGTTTGTCTCGACAAATTTCAATGGAACAGTGGGAACGGTCGCAGTTTCGTTTTATTGTCGTTGAGAGCATCGAAGTTTCGCATGCATTTACTCGTTCGAGCCGCAAACGCGACTACCAGAAGACAGATGACGAAGGAAAGCTCTCCGGAGAGCGGACTAGAGATACAAGACGCGATACTGCGGAAGTTTTCGCGAGATCGTATAAAAGGGGAACTGACGAGGTGGAAGGAACGAGAGAATTCATGGGGGGGTGGACACGAGGGGAGGGTGAAAGACAGTAAAGGAAAGACCGACGATAAGGGAAAGGACGGGGCAAAGTAAATTTCGTGGACCATCTATGAACGTACATCTTTACGCGTCAGCGACTGTGTCCACATGAATAAATTATACTCGCCTTTGAATCTGGTTAATGCAATTTTTAAATAATTCGGTGACTAAACTCTCGGACGGCGAAACTTCTCCCGTAGTAACGCAAACTTTTTATTTGCAATTGTTTGTAACAAGACTCCTTTCATATCAATTTTCATTACGTACACGCGTGTTCATGAATATTACAACGTAGTTAGTGGGAATGCTGGCGGGTCACGAGCGGGTGTAATTCAATTCCACTCAACTAATTCCTGAAGGGAGGATGCTCCAATATTCGATCGCGAAACGTTCGTGTGTACAGAAACGCGTCAGGGGTTGCCGAGGTGCTGCGAAGAAGAGATTGTCTGGAATTATCTCTGTGATTCACGCGGCGAATAATTCGATGAAATCAGTACGTGCGCCTGAGCATGAAATTGACCCCGACCACCCGAACTGCATTACCGTAAGCAGACCGCCATACACTACTTGCAGATTCCCGTTGGATTCCCGATTCGTTTCTTGTCCTCGAAATCGGTGACGCAAAACGCATCTGCTCAACGTCTCAATGACTCGTTAAGCGTTTCGATTTACGATCGACGGAGAACTCAGTAACGTTCACGTGCGCACGACCGGCCGATGGATTAAGGATGTATTGGCTATACAATCAGTCCCAAAAGTTTATGTATCTTAGAAAAACGCATTTCCTATAATTAAAAAGAAATCAGACGTCCGAAGAACAATGCTAATAATAAATAGCTATGTGTCAAAAAGTATAGAAGAGAATATCGAATTAATTATTGACGCCGGCGAAAAAATTTTTATATAGAAATTTTGGGCACTGACTTCTTCTAAGA
>NW_017147019.1:694072-694842 GCF_001652005.2 Ceratina calcarata
GCTAGCGAAAAACTTTTATACAGAAATTGTAGATCTCGTCGTCCTCTACAAAAAAGGTCTGATGCAATTTTCCCGTATCTCGAACGGTTTGAGAGTTATGGGCAAAAAACGAAAATTTCGCGAAATCTGAAGGGGGTACCCCTTGGAAAAATCTCGGAAAAATCGAAAATTTTTTTTTTCTCTAAATATCGAGAAATGCTTCAAGTAAAAGTTGTAGATGATACTATTACCTATGAAAATAACAAATCCAACATGCTAGCATTGTTTAAGTGTATAGCCTATACATCCTTCAAAACAGTGCAAACCGTTGCAATTCGTTGAGCGAACGATCCGCTTTATTTGTGGCCGTGTTGCTACGGTTTCTAACTATTATCATCGGTCGGGTACGCGTGTTCTCGACGCGAGCGTCTAAGCGCGTTATCGTAGGCCGAGTTACGAGCATGCAAATGCACCTGGGGGATTCGCCAAGCGGATACGGCGCGCACCGCGAAGAATTACGTGGAATCTTGTATGTACGCTCATGATATTAGCCCCGTAACCGCGGCATGAACGATTAACACGCAACTTTTCGAAACAATTACGCGAAAGAAGCCGGATAACGGAAAACGAACAGCCCGCCTCTCTTCTATCTTCACCCCATACACTCTCGTCCAAGTCTTGAAACATATTGTAGAACGTAATGTGATGAAACGTGAGATGAATATAAATTATCATGAATGATATATTAAGTTATGCTGAATAATTTTATTGAAATTATTACATGAATATAA